>NC_070582.1:1736514-1743474 GCF_027409825.1 Scomber japonicus | reverse complement strand
CATCATCATCACCATCACCATCATCATCACTACCATCATCATCCTCCTCCTCATCATCACCCACCATCATCATCCTCCTCATCATCATCATCATCATCATCATCATCCCTACCATCATCATCCTCACCATCATCATCATTACCATCATCCTCATCATCATCACTACCATCATCCTCATCATCATCATCATACCATCATCATCACCACCATCATCCTCCTCCTCCTCCTCATCATCATCATCATCCTCACTACCATCATCATCATCATCATCATCATCACCACCATCATCCTCCTCCTCCTCCTCATCATCATCATCATCCTCACTACCATCATCATCATCATCATCATCATCATTACCATCATCATCATCCTCTCATCATCATCATCATCAGCATCACCATCACCATCATCATCCTCATCTTCCTCATCATCATCATCATCATTACCATCCATCATCACCACCATCATCCTCCTCCTCCTCCTCATCATCATCATCATCCTCACTACCATCATCATCATCATCATCCCTACCATCATCCTCCTCCTCCTCCTCCTCCTCCTCCTCATCATCATCATCATCATCATCATCATCATCATCATCATCATCATCATCATCATCATCATCATCATCATCATCACCCACCATCATCATCATCACCATCATCACTACCATCATCATCATCATCATCATCACCCACCATCATCATCCTCCTCATCATCATCACCCACCATCATCATCATCATCATCACCATCCTCACCCTCATCTCACCATCATCAGCATCATCATCATCACCATCATCATCATCATCATCATCACCATCCTCACCCTCATCATCCCTACCATCATCATCATCCTCCTCATCATCATCATCATCTCCTACCATCATCATCCTCATCATCATCACCACCACCACCACCACCCTCCTCCTCCTCCTCCTCCTCCTCCTCCTCCTCCTCCTCCTCCTCCCCACCACCACCATCATCATCCTCCTCCTCCTCCCTCCTCCTCCTCATCACCACCACCACCACCACCACCACCATCATCAATCATCATCATCATCCTCCTCCTCCTCCTCCTCCTCCTCATCATCATCCTCATCATCACCATCATCATCCTCATCACCATCACTACCATCCTCATCCTCATCCTCATCATCATCACCCACCATCATCATCCTCCTCCTCACCACCACCACCACCACCACCACCACCACCACCATCATCATCATCATCATCCTCCTCCTCCTCACCATCATCATCACCATCCTCATCCTCACCATCATCATCACCATCCTCATCCTCACCATCATCATCACCATCCTCATCCTCACCATCATCCTCACCATCATCATCCTCACCATCATCATCTTCATCATCATCATCTTCCAGCAGAAAGAGGAAGGGAGGGAGGAGGAGAGGAGTGTGTAATAAACAGCTGCCAGGGGATTAAGATGTGTGCAGAGAGATGCGTGGGTCCCCATCAGAAGGAGGAGGAAGGGGGGGGGGGGGGGTGGGGGGGGGGGGGGTGGTGAGGAGGAAGGGGGGTGAGGAGGAGGGGGGGGGGTTGAGGAGGGAAGGGGGGGGGGGACATCACTTGGAAACATGACAAAGAAAGAAACACCGGGGGGACGACTGGATGAGAAACAGGTGGTGGTTTCCCTCTTAAAGGAAGTAAATACACTGTGAGCACATTCAGCAGGTTTCTCTACATTCTTCCTCCTCTCTCTTCTCTCTCTTCTTTCACTTCTTTCTCTTCTTTCACTTCTTTCACTTCTTTCTTTCTCTAAACAAAGAAAAGTTTGTTTCAAATGAGGATGAATGGTTTCTTCTTCATTATCCTTTAATCCCGTACATCCTGTTTACAGTGATATTAAAACATTTGAGAGCTGTAAAAAACACTCTTTAACCCTCCTGTTGTCCTCGAGAAAAGGAAGGAAAGGAAGGGAGGAAAAAAGGGAGGAAGGACAGATGGAAAAGAAAGAAGGAAGAAAGGTAGGAAGGACAGATGGAAAGGAAGAAAAGGGAGGAAGGACAGATGGAAGGAAGAAAGGGAGGAAGGACAGATGGAAGGAAGAAAAGGGAGGAAGGACAGATGGAAGGAAGAAAAGGAGGAAGGACAGAAGGAAGAAAGGAAGGAAGAAAGGTAGGAAGGACAGATGGAAGGAAAGAAGGAAGGAAGAAAGGTAGGGAAAGGACAGAAGGAAGAAAGGACAGGATGGAAGGAAGAAAGGTAGGAAGGACAGATGGAAGGAAAGAAGGAAGGAAGAAAGGTAGGAAGGACAGAAGGAAGAAAGGACAGATGGAAGGAAGAAAGGTAGGAAGGACAGATGGAAGAAAGGGAGGAAGGACAGATGGAAGGAAGAAAGGAAGGAAGGACAGGAGGAAAAAAGGAAGGAAGGTCTGTCCTTCCTTCCTTTTTTCCTTCTGTCCTCCCTTCCTTTCTTCCTTCCAGGAAGGAAAGTGGGGCCGGATTTCACCCCTCGGCGGGCCGGTTCTGGCCCACAGGCCGCATGTTTGACACCGCTGCTCTACATTATTAAAACCTGGAAAAGCTCAAGACTGCAGCTCAGTGAATGATCAGAGAGTCTATCAGTATCAATGTTTCCTTCACTCAGAAGCAGAACTCAACATATCGATGCTCAGCTGCTTTCTGCTCGTCCTGAAGACACAAAACAAGACGATGATGATGAGTTCTGCACAGCTGCAAAAACCTCTGAGAGAAACTCCAGTGAAAAGTTCTTCATGAAAAGTCTCAAACCCAGAGAAGCTGAAGAAGAAGAAGGAGCAGGTTTCCAGACAAGCTTCAGTGTCTTCATACGACATTAAAGTGAAACTGTGAGCATCAACAGGTACGGTGGCCCCGCCAGGACATTTATTAGTGAGTTCTTCACTTTATTCAGACCACAGACTGTATATAAGAAATGGACGTAACATCCGTGACGTCACCCATTGGGTTGTGGACTGCTGCTCGGAAGCCAATAGTTTCTAATCTAGGCAGCGCCATCCTGAACATTTCAGGTGCATGCTGGGAAAAATAAAAACATGGATTCTACTTATATGGGCATGAGGCGGGGCATGGGCGGAGCGGGGAGGTTGCTATGGTTGCGAGGGCTGGATCTGGAGGACATTGGTCAATCAACCTGTCAATCAGGACGTAGCCACGCCCTAATGCATACCCTGCTTTATCGTCACATATAAAATCAGGGAGGCCAAAATGTCCCAAATGAACATCATACTGCATTGAAGAAGGCTTTAAACTAGCGATGTGAGACCATAAACACATTTGAAAACGTTTACTGAGGTTAGAAATCAAGTGAGAAGTTGGTGAATTCTCCATTGACTTGTATAGAGACGGTCGCCCCCTGGTGGCCTTTTGATAGAATGCAGCTCTAAGTTACTTCCTGGTTGGCCTCATTTCAGAGGACCGGAGCTCCCCCACCTGGTCTTTACAAGAAGAAGGAAAAAAAACAACAATAGAAAAACTAGTTTAGTTTGACGCCTCTGAGATCAGATCTGCATCCTGATCGTCTGCTCAGACTGAAGAATGAAGCAGAGTCACTTTAACTGTTAAAGGAGATTAATATCTGCTGCTGGTCAAACCTGAACTCTTCTTCTCCTCCTCTAATCCTCAACATGTTTAATCTGCTGCTGGAACATTTCATCAACACAGACTCTTGTTGTGTTTTATAAAGGACTGAAGATTTAAGTTCCAACAAGCTCGGCTTTAAAAGGAGCTGGTGTGTTTCTCTCTCTTGTTTTTGTGCCAACAGTAAAAAGCGAGGTGCTGGTTTAAAGCGCTGAGCAGACAGACAGGAAGTTGCAGATCCTTTCAGTGTAAGAGTAAAACTATGTAAACAAGGAAGTAGAGCAGGTTGCAGGTTGCACGGCTCGTTTCTTTACAACAAGAGAACAAACACGTTGATCCTGATCCAACAACCAACCACGGGTCTGAGTGGAGAGGAAAGGAAAGTATAAATAAACTCAGTCCACTTTTAAGGTTTTTACCTTCAAGTAGAGAATTATATACCAGTTATTATATTCATGTTCTCTCTCTCTCTCTCTCTCTCTCTCTCTCTCTCTCTCTCTCTCCTCTCTCTCTCTCTCTCCTCTCTCTCTCTCTCCTCTCTCTCTCTCTCTCTCTCTCTCTCTCTCTCTCTCTCTCTCTCTCTCTCTCTCCTCTTCTCTCTCTCTCTCTCTCTCTCTCTCTCTCTCTCTCTCTCTCTCTCTCTCTCTCTCTCTCTCTCTCTCCTTCTCTCCTTACTTCCTTCCTCTTTTCCTCCCTCCCTCCTCCCTTCCTTCCTTCTCACCTTAATTCCTTCCACGTGTCTGAGTGGAGAGGAAAGTAAAGTATAAATACTCTGAATCAGTCGACTGTTAAAGCTGCACATTCAATTCTTTTACCTTCAAGTAGAGAAATATATACCAGTTATTATTATTATATTAATATTCACGTCATCCTTAACCCATTTATGCCTAAAACGCCTGCTAAAAAAGGCCTTTGAATGCCTAAGTACTTTTCTGTAAGCCCCCTCTCAAAACCTAAGGCTTTTCAGAACAATATTCAAAATTTGGCAACGCCTACTAAAACCTTAATTTCTCAGACTCTATAGCAGATATAAAAACACATGAGATAAAAACATTTGAAAGCTCACTTCCTTGGCTGTCAACTTGACTGACTTGCTTGGCCATAATCTTTAACTGCATATTTTTTTTAAAATCAATAAATATCAAAAACATGATGTTGAATATTTTGAAAATCAGTACAGATCTGTTTTATTTAATACTTTTGAGGTACCAAAGTGACAAGTTAACATCACTGAAACACAGATATAGAAAAAAAACCCAAAAACAGAGGGTTACTACTTCTTATAATAATGTCAATTGTAATTTATGTTCATTTTCTTTGTTGTATTATTTTGAATAACTTGGTGGTGAGTGTACAGATTACAGAACAGTACAGTCACTCAACACAACTCATCAAATGTATTATTTTATGCTGCAATCTTATATTTAATGTTCTATTCTAGCATTTTATTTCTCTCTTTCTATTGTTCTGTACTTTATTTTTTATTATGGGGGGTGGGTGGGGGTTAATTGTATGTTTTAATGTTTCTCAAATTACATGTTTTTCTGTTTTATGTAAAGCACATTGAGTTGCCATTGTGTATGAAATGTGCTATATAAGGCATTGGCTTGACTTTACTGTCGAGTACATACACTGTTGCACCTAGGCATGGGCCGGTATGAGATTCTGGTGGTATGATAACCATAAGAAAAAATGTCACGGTTTCATGGTATGGAGGTATTTGCGCAATAGCTCTAAAATGTTCCCTAAAAGGAAGAAAAATAAAGACAGACATGTTAATTTAACCTGAGTCTGTAATGACAGTGTGAGGGGTCGTGATACTCTACGCTGCAGCTGCTCCACCTGAGGGATTTATGACCACGCACTTCCTGTCTTTGACCAGCACTTCCTGTCTTTGACCAGCACTTCCTGTCTTTGACCAACACTTCCTGTCTTTGACCAGCACTTCCTGTCTTTGACCAACACTTCCTGTCTTTGACCAGCACTTTCTGTCTTTGACCAGCACTTCCTGTCTCTGACCAGACTAAAAACAGCTCATACCTTAGGAACGGTATGACATAAAATTTGGCGGTTTCGGTTATCGTGGCTTTTTCAAATCGTGGTATACCTTGAACACGGTTATCATCCCATGCCTAGTTGCACCAGGACGGGCATCTCCTCCTCTCCCTCTCCAAACATCACTAGGATCCACTGCTCTCTAACTATGCCATCTGCAGGTACATCTACAGTCAAGCCCGAAATTATTCATACCCCTGGCAAATTTTGACTTAAAGTTACTTTTATTCAACCAGCAAGTTGTTTTTTGACCGGAAGTGACACAGGCGTCTCCAAGAAGATAAAAAGACGATGTACAAAAGGCATCATTGTGGTAAAAAAAATATTTCAGTCAGCTTTTATTTACATTTGAACAAAAAGTGGCATGTCCAAAAGGGGTATGAATAATTTCGGGCTTGACTGTACATCATCTGGGATATCATTTACATCTGGTCCTGTGTCATCCTCCACAATTTCATTAAAATCCGAATCAATTACGTCGTCAATATCACTTCCTTCACTTGCATATACTTCACTTGAGTCAGCCAAACCATACTCCACGTGTAGGCTTATTTCGACCAATCACAGCGCTTTTGTTTTAGTCACGAGTATAAAAAAATCCCTAAACATCTCTGTCACTCTTCCATACTTCTTTCCTCATTTCCTTCCTCCCTCCCTCCTTACTCCTTTACTTCCTTCATTCCTTCCTTCCTTCTCTCCTTACTTCCTTCTCGCCTTAATTCCTTCCTCCCTTTCTTCTTTTCTTCCTTCCCTACTCCTTTACTTCCCCATCCCTTCCTTCTTTCCTTCCTTACTCCCTTCCTTCCTTCCTTCCCCTGAGGACAACAGGAGGGTTAAATAACAAATGAAATGAAAGAAATGATATTAGTTAGAAAATCACTTCATGCATCTTTCACACGTTCCTGCTCACAGACACTCATCCTTCCTTCTCTTCCCTTTAAATAATGACATCTCTCTTCTGACTCTTCCTTCCTCCCTTCCTTCCTTCCAAACTTCTGCCTTCCTCCTTTCCTGCCTCCCTTCCTTCTCTCCTTACTTCCTTCCTCTTTCCCTCCCTCCTTCCACCTTTCCTTCCTCCCTTTCTTCTACCTTTCCTTCCTCCCTTCCTACTTTCCTCCCTCCCTTCTTTCTCTCCTGACTTCCTTCCTCCCTTCCTTCTCTCTTTACTTCCTTCCTCTTTCCCTCCCTCCCTCCCTCCTTCCACCTTTCCTTGCTCCCTTTCTTCTTTCCTTCCTTCCTCCTTTCCTTCTCTCCTTACTTCCTTCCTCCCTTCCTTCCTCTTTCCCTCCCTCCTTCCACCTTTCCTCCCTCCCTCCTT
>NC_070582.1:1726514-1731514 GCF_027409825.1 Scomber japonicus | reverse complement strand
AAGAAACAAGAGCATCATCTCACAGAAAAGTTACTTTTTTATTTAAATAAGTGATTTAATGTGGATTCAATGTTAGCCGAAGTCAACAACAGCTGCTTATGATTCATAAAAACACCGGAAGTATTTAGTTTATGATGGTTATTTAAGCAGGAGAGAGAGTTTAGTTTAAATTGGGTGTTTTTTTAAAGGGAGTTTGGTGCCGGTGGGGGGGGGGGTCCCTCTCGCGCACCTCCACCCCGGACAACAGGTGCATGAAGCCGGACTCACCTTCTGCTGCCTCCGGGCCATGTCGGTGGGCTGCTTGGCGTTAAACGGGTACGAGATGCACCGGAGGACAAACACATAGATCTGCAGTTTAATCTTCCTCTCCTCTTCCTCCTTCTGGATCCTCTCTCTCTCCTTCCTCTCCTCCTCCTCCTCCTCCTCTTCTTCCTCCTCTCCTTCACCTGTAGCGCCGCTGCCACCGCCGCCACCACCGCTACCACCGCCGTGTTTCGCAGCTTTACCGGGAGCCCCTGCAGGTGCTCCGGGCTGCTGTCGGTGCTGGTGCCGGTGTTGGCCCCCCGCTCGGTTGTTGGGGCCCCGTTTCCCCGCAGAGGAGCCGACCGGTTTCCGTGGAAGCTCCTGCACAACTTCTGGGTCTGAGTCCCCGCCGGTGTCCTCGCTGGAGGAGGACGGGTCCAGCATGATCCCACAGAGAGGAGGAGAAGAAGAAGAATGCAAACACCTGTTGGAGGTTTTAGTTTGTTTGCTTTAGTCGACGTGGCGTTAAAGGCTTCACGTTACCGACACACCGACCGACCGACTGCTGCTGCTGCTGCTGAGAACCGGAGGACTGAGGGTGTTTTTGGGGGGTGGAGGAGGTGGAGGAAGGGGTGGTGGTGGTGGTGGTGGTGTGTGTGTGTGTGGGGGGGGGGGGGGTGGAGTCTAAATGGTTAATATTTGGAGGTTGTGTCCTCGTGCTGTTGTGTTGGAATGACGCCTCGCGCTCCAGCACACAGGTGAGCAAACCTGTAGATATGCGAGCGAACAAAGATTGGAGAGAAACAGGAGGAGGAGGGATCACTCTGACTGAGATTCAAGAACCAGGAAAAATAAATAAAAACTCACTGAAACATTAACATTGAATTTACTGAACCAGGGTTTTTATAGTTAATTAAAACTAAAACTAGTGGTGAAAAAATAATTTAGGTAACTGAAATTTAAAAAAAAAAAGAGGGTTTTGTAAAAATATTAATAATAATAATAATAATTAAATAAAAACTACAATGCAAAACTAACTAAAACTAAAATTAAAATAAATAAAATACAATAAAAACTAATTAACATTTCTAAACTATTAAACTATAATAACCCTTCTGTAGATTCAACCAAAGATAGGAGAGAAACAGCAGGAGGAGGGATCACTCTGACTGAGATTCAAGAACCAGGGAAAAAAAACTCACTGAAACATTAACACTGAATTTACTGAACCAGGGTTATTATAGTTAATTAAAACTAAAACTAGTGGTAAAAAAATAATTTAAGTAACTTAATTGTTTTTCTTTCTAAAAGAGAGTTTTGTAAAATAAATAAATAATAATAACAATTAAATAAAATAATAATTAAATAAAAACTACAATGAACAATGAAAAACTAACTCAAACTGAAATAGAAAAAAGCAAACTAAATAAAAATAAAAATTAATGAACATTTCTAAACTATAATAACCCTGCTGTAGATTCAACCAAAGATAGGAGAGAAACAGGAGGAGGAGGGATCACTCTGACTGAGATTCAAGAACCAGAAGAAGAAAAAAAAAACTCACTGAAACATTAACACTGAATTTACTGAACCAGGGTTATTACAGTTAATAATAAGTTGGAGTTTTAGGGCAAATAAAAAAGAGAATGAAATCAACTCGTAGAGCGACTGGAAGGTGAAGGTGATTTTCTGAAGTGGTGTTTTTTGGGGGGGATTTTCTGCCCGGCTTTTTTTTTTTTTTTTTTGCTTTTTCGTGTACCAGATTTTTTTTTTTCTTGGGGTAGACTTTTTTTATTCGTGTGCCGGACTTTTTTTTTTTTTTTTTCCTAACTTTTTTTGTCTCTTATTTTTTTGCCAGACTTCTTTTTTTTTACCAGACTTTTTTTTTGCCAGACTTTCTGTTTTTTTTTATCATACTTTTTTTTTTTTTTTTTTTTAAATCAGACTTTTTTTTGCCAAACTTTTTTTTTTTTTTTTTTTTTACCAGACTTTTTTTTTTTTTTAAATCATACTTTTTTTTTTACCAGACTTTTTTTTTGCCAGAATGCTTTTTTTTGCCTGGCGCTAATACTCTGTCATATGATTAAGACTAAGACTAGCAGCGGTGAAAAAACAAAAATAAAAAAAATAAAAATAAAAAACATTTCTAAACTATAATAACCCTGTTGTAGATGCGACCAAAGATATGAGAGACACAGGAGGAGGAGGGATCACTCTGACATTAATAGAGCTGCAGCTGATGATCAGTGGTGGAAAATAACTAAATACCTTCACTAAGTTTACTGAACATTAATTAACCCTTCAAATGTATGAGAAATGAACTGATGCTAATGCATAATGCAGTTTAACCTCTTAATGCACGCTGTTCCGTCTACGGGACGGACCGGATGTTGGGAGGTAGCCACACGTTCTTCTGAATGTTTTAAACACCAACCCTTAAACATATATATTCATGCCGTACATTGTTAGAAAGCTTAGATTCTCCTGATTCATTCAAGACCACTCACGACTTATATGGTTGCTCACAGCCGTAATAGTATTAGCGATTAGCTCGGCTAGCCACTCAGCTAAAGTAAGCTAACAGCTATAATGCTACATACCTTCAAAGTCTTCCCTTTATCCACAACGATCATCTTATGACTCAGCACTTCCTGTACAGCTCGCCAAGTATCCATTCTGCTGAAATATGAAATCCGTTTCCTTCTAACCGGAATACTTTCCTCAATATGTCAACATGTATTTAGTCCAACACGTAACGTAATAACACAAATAACAAACCATATATGGTCCGTTTACGTCATTTCCTGACCTGCGCGTGCATCTCAGAGTACACGTGACTAGATGTTTACAACCGTTAGCCTCTCCTGCTTCTGACGACACCACACACCAGCCAATCGGTGTTTAGGATTAGGCAGCACTGCCTCCAAAGCCAATGAGGACATGTGACCGACGACAATGACGACATGGCTTTGATTTGACAGCTGTTCCAGCCAATAGAAATATTCATACAGACTTTTTTTTTACCACTTTTTTTTTTTTTTACCAGACTTTTTTTTTTACCAGACTTTTTTTTTTTTACCAGACTTTTTTTTTTACCAGACTTTTTTTTTTTACCAGACTTTTTTTTTTACCAGACTTTTTTTTTTACCAGACTTTTTTTTTTACCAGACTTTTTTTTAACCAGACTTTTTTTTTTTTTAACAGACTTTTTTTTTTTACCAGACTTTTTTTTTGACAGACTTTTTTTTTTACCAGACTTTTTTTTTTTTTACCAGACTTTTTTTTTTTTTTTACCAGACTTTTTTTTTGACAGACTTTTTTTTTTTTAACAGACTTTTTTTTTTACCAGACTTTTTTTGACAGACTTTTTTTTGACGGACTTTTTTTTTTTGACGGACTTTTTTTTACCAGACTTTTCGTGTGCCGGAACGCTTTTTTTCCCTGGCCCTAATACTCTGTCATATAATTAAGACTAAGACTAGCAGCAGTGAAAAAACAAAAATTAAAAAAAAACATTTCTAAACTATAATAACCCTGTTGTAGATGCGACCAAAGATATGAGAGAAACAGGAGGAGGAGGGATCACTCTGACTGAGATTCAAGAACCATAAAAACTCACAGAACATTAATAGAGCTGCAGCTGAGTACTAGTACCTCTAACTGTACTACAGTAAAGTACTAGTACCTCAAACTGTACTACAGTAAAGTACTAGTACCTCTAACTGTACTACAGTAAAGTACTAGTACCTCTAACTGTACTACAGTATAGTACTAGTACCTCAAACTGTACTACAGTAAAGTACTAGTACCTCTAACTGTACTACAGTATAGTACTAGTACCTCAAACTGTACTACAGTAAAGTACTAGTACCTCTAACTGTACTACAGTAAAGTACTAGTACCTCAAACTGTACTACAGTAAACTACTAGTACTACTAACTGTACTACAGTGAAGTACAAGTACCTCTAACTGTACTACAGTAAAGTACAAGTACCTCAAACTGTACTACAGTAAACTACTAGTACTACTAACTGTACTACAGTGAAGTACAAGTACCTCTAACTGTACTACAGTAAAGTACAAGTACCTCAAACTGTACTACAGTAAAGTACAAGTACCTCTAACTGTACTACAGTGAAGTACAAGTACCTCTAACTGTACTACAGTAAAGTACTAGTACCTCAAACTGTACTACAGTAAAGTACAAGTACCTCAAACTGTACTACAGTAAAGTACAAGTACCTCTAACTGTACTACAGTAAAGTACTAGTACCTCAAACTGTACTACAGTGAAGTACAAGTACCTCTAACTGTACTACAGTAAAGTACAAGTACCTCAAACTGTACTACAGTGAAGTACAAGTACCTCTAACTGTACTACAGTGAAGTACAAGTACCTCTAACTGTACTACAGTAAAGTACTAGTACCTCTAACTGTACTACAGTAAAGTACTAGTACCTCAAACTGTACTACAGTAAACTACTAGTACTACTAACTGTACTACAGTGAAGTACAAGTACCTCTAACTGTACTACAGTAAAGTACAAGTACCTCAAACTGTACTACAGTAAAGTACAAGTACCTCTAACTGTACTACAGTAAACTACTAGTACTACTAACTGTACTACAGTGAAGTACAAGTACCTCTAACTGTACTACAGTAAAGTACAAGTACCTCAAACTGTACTACAGTAAAGTACAAGTACCTCTAACTGTACTACAGTGAAGTACAAGTACCTCAAACTGTACTACAGT
>NC_070582.1:1714014-1721514 GCF_027409825.1 Scomber japonicus | reverse complement strand
AGACAGTGAACAGGAAGCAGGAAAAACAGCAAACAGGAAGCAGGAAGACAGAGAACAGGAAGCAGGAAGACAGTGAACAGGAAGCAGGAAAACAGCAAACAGGAAGCAGGAAAACAGCAAACAGGAAGCAGGAAAACAGCAAAGTCAAAATCCGAACTCCAGCGTTGTTCCTCTGTGTGTGTGTGTGTGTGTGTGTGTTTATCGCTGTGTGTGTGTGTGTGTGTGTGTGTGTGTTCATCTCTCTACGTACCAGAGGAGAGAGGATGGGGAGGAAGATGGTGATGGTGGTGGCGTTGCTGGCCACCTCCGTTACCGTGGTGACGATGATGCAGGCGATCGTGATCGTGGCCAAGACGGGAAGATCACCCAGAGGAGTCATCAGCTGGGCCACCCAGAGGGAGAGACCGGACTCCTGCACGCACACACGCACACACACACACACACACACACACACACACACACACACACACACACACACAGACACACACACAGTCAAACAGACTCTTTCCTCCCTTCCTTCCTCCCTTCCTTCTTTCCTTCCTTCCTCCTTCCCTTCCTTCCTCCCTCCTTTCCTTCCTTCCTCCCTCCTTTCCTTCCTTCTTCCTCCCTTCCTGAATCAGGGGGTTAAAGTATTTGATTGATTTCTGTCCCTTCCTTCCTTCCTTCCTCCTTCTTTCTTTCCTCCCCCTACCTTCCTCCCTTCCGTCTTTCCTTCCTTCCTCTTTTCCTTTCTCCCTCCCTCCTACCTTCCTTATTTCCTCCATGCTTCCTTCCTTCCTCCCTTCCTTCTTTCCTTTCCTCCCTTCCTCTGTCTCATGTGTTCATATACCAGCTCAGCCTCAGTAGAGGTTAGTAGCATTTCTGTCTTTCCCTCCAGTTTCTGTTCAGTTAACATGTTGTTGACTTTGTTTGTCTCTTGTTTGCTTAGTTTATGTTGCTCAGGTTTAACTCCCTGAGGCTCAGGAGGAAGACCAGATCCTCCAGTCTGAGTGTTAAAGGGTCCTGAGGCTCAGGACGAAGACCAGATCCTCCAGTCTGAGTGCTGGAGGGTCCTGAGGCTCAGGAGGAAGACCAGATCCTCCAGTCTGAGTGTTAAAGGGTCCTGAGGCTCAGGAGGAAGACCAGATCCTCCAGTCTGAGTGCTGGAGGGTCCTGAGGCTCAGGAGGAAGACCAGATCCTCCAGTCTGAGTGTTAAAGGGTCCTGAGGCTCAGGAGGAAGACCAGATCCTCCAGTCTGAGTGTTAAAGGGTCCCTGAGGCTCAGGAGGAAGACCAGGATCCTCCAGTCTGAGTGCTGAAGGGTCCTGAGGCTCAGGAGGAAGACCAGGATCCTCCAGTCTGAGTGTTAAAGGGTCCTGACTCCTGAGGCTGAAGATACTGAACCCTGAATTACTCCTCATGTCTGCACCAATACTGTATGAATGTGTGTGTGTGTGTGTGTGTGTGTGACTGTGTGTGTGACTGTGTGTGTGTGTGTGAATGGGTGTATGAATGTGTGTGTGAATGGGTGAATGTGTGTGTTAATGTGTGTGTGACTGTGTGTGTGACTGTGTGTGTGTGTGTGTGAATGGGTGTGTGAATGGGTGTATGTGTCTGTGTGTGTGTGTGTGTGAATGTGTGTGTGAATGTGTGTGTGTGTGAATGGGTGAATGTGTGTGTTAATGTGTGTGTGACTGTGTGTGTATGTGTGAATGGGTGTGTGAATGGGTGTATGTGTGTGTGTGTGTGTGTGTGTGTGTGTGTGTGTGTGTGAATGTGTGTGTGAATGTGTGTGTGAATGTGTGTGTGTGTGTGTGTGTGTGTGTGTGAATGTGTGTGTGTAAATGTGTGTGTGTGTGTGTGAATGGGTGAATGTGGCTTGTAGTGTAAAACCAGTTTGAGTGTCTGAAAACTAGAAAAGAGCTTAATAAGTGTGTGTTTGTTTAGTCGCTGGTGTTTCTTTAGAGATGGAAGAAGGAAAGTCTCATTTTTTCATGTTGAACTGAGTCTGAGCTCTTACAGTATAAAAGCATTATGAAGGGACCTTATCTAACAGCTGTAGAGACTTTCAGATGGTTGATGTACTTCTGTAAGTACACTGCACCTGCACTCTCAGCACTTTGGTACAGTATAATTACTGGAGTGAGTCAGAAGCTGCAGCAGGAACACTTGAAAACCTTGAAACTTAAATTATTAAATAAAACTATGAAGATTTTCTGACATTTTCTGACATTAAATAATGTAAATAATCATTAAATAACTACCGATGCTTTCACAAAATATTCATATAGCAAGATTTAATACATTTAATCTTCAGTAATGTGGATTTAATGTCTGGTAAATTCAGAAAATTACATACTTTTACTAATCTACTTCTTCTTAGCCTTTTAAAAAAAACCTTTAAAGTCTGTGTAAAGTAAGAATAAATATGTGTTCTGAGTTTGACATACCACAGAAAAGTGTGTTGTTAACCACCCTGCCAAATTTGAATCATTAAAAAAAAATCGCCAAATATATGAAATTAGGCTTCAAAGTTGTGTAAAAATCAGCCTCTTTCTCTGCTCCCAAACGCTGAAGCCCCGCCCCCTACCAAGTGTCACCTGTCAATCAAAGTCACCACCTCTACCAGAAACATGGACGCTACGTCTGAGAGCTTTCTGCTACTAGCTCAGCTGCTAAATTTAATGTGTTATTGTTGTGTGTAACAAGAGCATATGACAATAAACTGCTTGAATCTTACTGTAACGCATCCTTTAAAACCAGGAAAAATATCACAATATCCAAATCTAACTCTAAATCTAGTCTCATATCACTATATCATCAATATAATATTTTACCCAGTTCTAGTTGCAGCTTTAATTTTGATAGAAGAAGGAACATACGTAGATACGGAGAAAATAAACTAAACTGTCTTGATTCTGTTTTTTCCCAGCCTATTTCATCCTCTGATTAATCCCTTGCTCAGAATAAGAACCATATAAATTATGCTCTATATAATCTGTAGCAGGTTACTGTGGATTTAGTCCTCCATCACTTCCATTGTTAACATTATGAAGGGTCTAATGCTCAGTATGAACAGGAGGAATCATCACACACACATAAACACACTTTATATTCATTTCTTCTTCTGACTGTTGTTGAAAAATGGTGAAATCATCCTTTAAATCTGCAGCATGTGTGTGGAAGTATTGCATTTAAACATTTTATCTGACTGTGCAGCTTGTAGGGTTAGGGTCAGTGAGAGATGCTGCTGCTGCTGAAGGATAACAGAGTCGTAGATGTAGAGGTAGGTGTGTCTTGGTTTAGTTCGGAGGGAAACTTTACCTTCGTTCCTTCAGCGAGTGCGAATCCTCCTCCGACCAGCAGCATCACTCTCCAGGGCATGGAGGCCTGAAACTCCTCCCAGGAGATCATCGGCTCTGATGGAGAGAGATGAAATGATCCTGCTCACATCTTTACTGAGTTAAACAAAGTTAGGAAGAGGGACAGCCGATGAAAACTAGATAACAGGTTGAAATAAAATCAGACATAATGAGTCGTGAAGAAGCTCCATTACAAGATCTTCACTACAAAATCATACTCAGGTAGAAATGCAGAGGTTTTATTTTATATTATTTTATTGAAACTTATGTATTAGTATCTTTTTAATGCACTGACAGGAGCAGATGAGAAACTATGCTGTGCAAATACTCACAGAAATGACAATAAAGTGAATCTTATCAACAAAATGTCTAAAAGTATAAAAAGTCAAAGTGCTCATTCTGCTGAAAAATAGTCATTGTGACATATGTGCTTTTTTTAATATAAGAGATCACAGATCAAATAGGTTGAGAATCACTGGTTTAATCTGCTTTTATACACTTAAGCGGTCAAGTTAGTTTTAATTGTTAAAACCAGGCGGGGAGCTCCGGTCCTCTGAAATGAAGCCAACCAGGAAGTAACTTAGAGCTGCATTCTATCAAAAGGCCACCAGGGGGCGACCGTCTCTATACAAGTCAATGGAGAATTCACCAACTTCTCACTTGATTTCTAACCTCAGTAAACGTTTTCAAAATGTGTTTATGGTCTCAATCGCTAGTTTAAAGCCTTCTTCAATGCAGTATGATGTTCATTTGGGACATTTTGGCCTCCCTGATTTTATATGTGACGATAAAGCAGGGTATGCATTAGGGGGCGGGGCTACGTCCTGATTGACAGGTTGATTGACCAATATCCTCGAGATGTAGCCCTTGTAACCATAGCAACCTCCCCGCTCCGCCTCATGCCCATATAAGTAGAATCCGTGCTTTTATTTTTCCCAGCATGCACCTGAAATTTTCAAGATGTCGCTGCCTAGATTAGAAACTATTGGCTTCCGAGCAGCAGTCCACAAACCAATGGGTGACGTCACGGATGTTACGTCTGTTTCTTTTATACAGTCTGTGGTTAAAGCCCAAAATCATAAATCACAAATTAACCTCAGGAGGCTTTAATTAAAAGCACAATATCAGTCTGAAATGATCAACTTCCTGTGTAACTTACCATATTCCCTGTTGTATCCGTGTGCCGGTGCGATGAAGAAGACGAGGCCCAGCAGCAGAGCAACGGTGGCGTCCGTGATGAAGCCCGAATGACTGAAAGAAAATAGACGAGTTTTAATCCAGCTAAGTTTGAAGTGAAGAAATTAATAATTGATCATATTAGAAATCAAAGTATCAGAAATCCGCTAAATAGAAAGAACAGAAAACATGACTTATTATAGGTATTTTTAAGGAGAACATCCCATAGTACCAGCAGTGAGTGTTGCTAGGTGACTCACCGTGGGAACAGACTGGACCAGCCTGAGATGAATCCTGGATCTCTGCTCAGCCAAAGCAGAACCATCATCAGGAAGACGAGTAGAGTGAAGATCTCCTGAGGACTGGGAGCCATTCATCATCAGTAGACACACGACATCCCATAATAATCACAAAGAGAAGGGAGGAAGACGGAAGGAAAAGAGGGAGGGAGGGAGGGAGGAAGGAAGGGAGCAAGAAGGAAGGAAAGGAGCAAGAAGGAAGGAAGGGAGGAAGACGGAAGGAAAGGAGGGAGGGAGGAAGGAAGGGAGCAAGAAGGAAGGAAGGAAGGAAAGAAGGAAGGAAGGGAGCAAGAAGGAAGGAAGGAAGGGAGGAAGAAAGAAGGAAAGGAGGAAGGAAGAAAGGAGGAAGGGAGGGAGGGAGGAAGAAGGAAGGAAGGGAGGAAGAAGGAAGGAAGGAAGGGAGGAAGGGAGGAAGAGGGAAGGAAAGGAGGAAGAAGGAAGGGAGGAAGAAGGAAGTAAAGGAGGGAGGAAGAAGGAAGCAAAGGAGGGAGGGAGGGAGGAAGGAAGGGAGCAAGAAGGAAGGAAGGGAGGAAGACGGAAGGAAAGGAGGAAGGGAGGGAGGAAGAAAGAAGGAAAGAAGGAAGGAAGGGAGGAAGAAGGAAGGAAGGAAGGGAGGAAGAAAGAAGGAAGGGAGGAAGAAGGAAGGAAAGGAGCAAGAAGGAAGGAAGGGAGGAAGACGGAAGGAAAGGAGGGAGGGAGGGAGGAAGGAAGGGAGCAAGAAGGAAGGAAGAAAGGGAGCAAGAAGGAAGGAAGGGAGGAAGACGGAAGGAAAGGAGGGAGGGAGGGAGGGAGCAAGAAGGAAGGAAGGAAGGAAGGGAGGAAGAAGGAAGGAAAGGAGGAGGGAAGGGAGAAAGAAGGAAGGAAAGGAAGGGAGGAAGAAAGAAGGAAAGGAGGAAGGAAGGGAGGAAGAAGGGAGAAAGGGAGGAAGAAGGAAGGAAAGGAAGGGAGGAAGAAAGAAGGAAGGGAGGAAGAAGGAAGCAAAGGAGTGAGGGAAGGGAGGAAGAAGGAAGGAAAGGAGGAGGGAAGGGAGGAAGAAGGAAGGAAGGGAGGAAGAAGGAAGGAAGGAAGGGAGGAAGAAGGAAGGGAGGAAGACGGAAGGAAGGAAAGGAGGAAAGGAGGAAGGGAGGAAGACGGAAGGAAAGGAGGGAGGGAGGGAGGGAGGAAGGAAGGGAGCAAGAAGGAAGGAAGGAAGGACGGAGGAAGGAAGGGAGGAAGAAGGAAGCAAAGGAGGGAGGGAGGGAGGGAGGGAGGAAGGAAGGGAGCAAGAAGGAAGGAAGGGAGCAAGAAGGAAGGAAGGGAGGAAGACGGAAGGAAAGGAGGGAGGGAGGGAGGAAGGAAGAAAGAAAGGACGGAGGAAGGAAGGTAGGAGGGAGACAGGAAAAGAGGAAGGAAAGAAAGAAGGACGGAGGAAGGAAGGTAGGAGGGAGACAGGAAAAGAGGAAGGAAAGAAAGAAGGACAGAAGGAAAGAAAGAAGGACAGAAGGAAGGAAGAAAGGGGGTTGGAGGAAGGAAGGTAGGAGGGAGACAGGAAAAGAGGAAGGAAAGAAAGAAGGACAGAAGGAAGGAAGAAAGGGGGATGGAGGAAGGAAAGCAGGAACAGTCAAAACAGACTAAGCTTTCCTGTTTCCACTGATCATTGAGATGTTTCTACAACCTGCATTCTATCAAAAGGCCACCAGGGGGCGACCGTCTCTATACAAGTCAATGGAGAGTTCACCAACTTCTCACTTGATTTCTAACCTCAGTAAACGTTTTCAAAATGTGTTTATGGTCTCAATCGCTAGTTTAAAGCCTTCTTCAATGCAGTATGATGTTCATTTGGGACATTTTGACCTCCCTGATTTTATATGTGACGATAAAGCAGGGTATGCATTAGGGGGTGGCTACGTCCTGATTGACAGGTTGATTGACCAATGTCCTCCAGATCCATGGATGAATGGATGAAAGAATGAATGAGTGAATGAATGACTGAGTGACTGAATGAATGAAAGAAAGAGTTAATGAATTAATAAATTAGTGAATGAGTGAATGAAAGAGTGAATGAATGAAAGAGTGACTGAGTTAGTGAATGAATGAAAGAGTGAGTGAGTGATTGAATGAATGAATGAATAAATAAACGAATGTATGAATGAATGAATGAATAAATGAATGAATGAGAGAATGAATGAGTGAATAAATGAATGAATGAAAGAGTGAATGAATAAATAAATGAGTGAGTGACTGAGTGAATGAATGAATGAATGAAGGAATGAGAGAATGAATGAAGGAATGAATGAATGAATGAGTGAATGAATGAATGAATAAATGACTGAGATAGTGAATGAATGAATGAGTGAATGAATGAGTGAATGAATGAATAAATGACTGAGTTAGTGAATGAATGAATTAGTGAATGAATGAGTGAGTGAATGAGTGAATGAGTGAATGAATGAGTGAATGAATGAATGAATGACTGCGTGAATGAATGAATGACTGAGTGAATGAGTGAATGAATGAATGAATGAATGAATAAATGAATGAATGAGTAAATGAATGAATGAGTGACTGAGTAAATGAATGAATGAGTGAATGAGTGAATGAATGAGTGAATGAATGAATAAATGAATGACTGAGTGAATGACTGAATGAATGAATGGGTGAATGAATGGGTGAATGAATGAGTGAATGAATGACTGAGTGAATAA
>NC_070582.1:1704014-1709014 GCF_027409825.1 Scomber japonicus | reverse complement strand
AGAGAGGAAGGAAGAGAGGGAGGAAGAGGGAAGGAAAGGATGGATGGACACTGATGGGCAGACACAGCAGCAGCCAGTTCCCAAAGTTAACACAGCTGCTGCAGTTTGGATAAATCCTAAAAGAAGAAGAAAGGAAAGAAGGGAATGAAGGAAAGGAGGGAGGGAGGGAGGAAAAAGGAAGGAAAGAAAGGAGGGAATGAAGGAAAGGAGGGAGGGAGAGAGGGAGGAAGAGGGAAGGAAAGGAGGGATGGACAGCTGCTGCCAGTTTGGATAAATCCTGAATGTAAAGACAGGAGGAGTCAGTCCTCACATCACAGTTTAACCCTCCAGTCAAGGAAGGGAGGGAGGAAGGAAGGATGCATGGAGGGAAGGGAGGGAGGAAGAAGGAACTAAGGAAGGAGAGAAGGAAGGAAGGAAGGTGGGAAGAGAGGAAGGTAGGAAAGTAGGGAGGAAGGGAGGGAGGAAAGGAAAGAGGAAGGGAGGAAAGAAAGGAGGAATAATGAAGGAAGGAAGGAAGGAAGGTAGGAGAGAGGGAGGGAGAAAAGAAAAGAAGAAGGAAGGAATTAAGGAAGGAAAGGAGGAAGGAAGGGAGGAAGGAAGAAGGAAGGAAAGGAGGGAATGAAGGAGGGAAGGAAGGAAGGAGGAAAGGAAAGAAGGAAGGAATGACAGAGGGAAGAAGGAAGGGAGGAAGGAAGAAGGAAAGAAAGGAGGGAGGAAGGAAAGGAGGGAGGGAGGAAAGGAGGGATGGAGGAAGAATTAGACGGGTCTCACTGGTTGAGGTACTCGGAGAAGATGAGGTTGGGCGACGTTCCCGGCAGCGTGGAGATGCCTCCGATGTTGGAGGAGTAGGCGATGCCGAGGCACATGGCTTTACACATCATCAGGTCCCTGCTGCACCTGCTGGACGCCTAGAGGAAAGGAGGGAAGGAAGGAAAGGACAGAGGAAGGGAGGAAGGGAAGAAGGAAGAAGGAAAGAAAGGAGGAAGGAAGGAAGAAAGGAAAAAAGTAAGAGGGAAGGAAGGGAGGGAGGAAGGTAGGAAAGAAGGACAGAGGACAAGAAGAAAGAACGAAGGAGGGAGGAAAGGAAAGAAGTAAGAGGGAAGGAAAGGAGGAAGGAAAGGAGAGAGGAAGGAAGGAAGGCAGGAAGGGAGGAAGGAAGAAGGAAGGAAAGGAGGGAATGAAGGAAAGGAGGGAGGGAGGAAAGGAAAGAAGGAAGGAAGGAAGAAGGAAAGAAAGGAGAGAGGAAGGAAGGAAGGCAGGAAGGACGAAGGAAGGAAAGGAGGGTGGGAGGGAGGAAGGATGAAGGAAGGAAAGGAGGGAATGAAGGAAAGGAGGGAGGGAGGGAGGAAGGACGAAGGAAGGAAAGGAGGGAATGAAGGAAAGGAGGGTGGGAGGGAGGAAGGACGAAGGAAGGAAAGGAGGGAATGAAGGAAAGGAGGGAGGGAGGGAGGAAGGACGAAGGAAGGAAAGGAAGGAATGAAGGAAAGGAGGGAGGGAGGGAGGAAGGAAAGAAGGCAGGAAGGGAGGAAGGAAGGAAAGGAGGGAGGAAGGAAGAAGGAAAGAAAGGAGGGAGGAAGGAAAGAAGGGAGGAAGGGAGGAAGAAGGAAGGAAAGGAGGGAATGAAGGAGGGAAGGAAGGAAGGAGGAAAGGATAGAGGGAGAAATAACCCACAGCTCACTCATACTAGTCACACAGCTGCAGTACTGGAGGCATTAGGAAGCAGTAGTAGTATTAATAACAGTAACAGTGCAAGTTTTAATCACAGTAGTAATATTACTAATAATAGCAGTAGCAGCGATGATAGTAGTAACAGTAGAAGAAGCGTTCAGCAGCAGTAACAGCAGTACTAGTAGTAGTAGTATTTTAGTGACAGACTGTAGTATTATACCTGAGCTGCAGTCGGCTGTGACTGAGTCTGGATCTGAACTCGAGTTTCCTCTTCAACATCTGGATGCTGCTGCTCACTGAGACACAGGAACGTAGTATTACTGTGAGTACTGTGAGTACTGAGACACAGGAACGTAGTATTACTGTGTGTACTATGTGTACTGTGTGTACTGTGAATACTGTGAGTACTGTGTGTGTACTCCAATAGTACACAGTGAACATTGCATAAAGACGTACTTCACATTTTCCTTTTTCTTTCCAGTGTTGACGTCAGTTTCTGCAAAAAGAACAGACTGTGTTAAATTACTGGCTTGATGTGAGTTTCCTGTCACTGACTAACAGCATGATGTCACTTCCTTCATCACTCAGAGATGATGACATTTCTCCTCTGGTGTTAAAGTTCAGCCCAAACGTTTGACTAATGGATATTTTGGGTATTTTGCATCAAAGGTTAAATTAAATGAATCATATTCTAATAAAATAGATTCAGTCACTCATGTTAAATATTTGACTTATGTACTTTTACTTCAGCAGGACATTAAATGCAGTACTTTCACATATAATGAACAGGCGGGGAGTTCTGGTCCTCTGAAATGAGGCCAACCAGGAAGTAACTTAGAGCTGCATTCTATCAAAAGGCCACCAGGGGGCGACCGTCTCTATACAAGTCAATGGAGAATTCACCAACTTCTCACTTGATTTCTAACCTCAGTAAAAGTTTTCAAAATGTGTTTATGGTCTCAATCGCTAGTTTAAAGCCTTCTTCAATGCAGTATGATGTTCATTTGGGACATTTTGGCCTCCCTGATTTTATATGTGACGATAAAGCAGGGTATGCATTAGGGCGTGGCTACGTCCTGATTGACAGGTTGATTGACCAATGTCCTCGAGATCCAGCCCTCGTAACCATAGCAACCTCCCCGCTCCACCCTTGGCTCCGCCCATGGCCATATAACCAGCATGCACCTGAAATTTTCAAGATGGCGCTGCCTAGATTAGAAACTATTGGCTTCCGAGCAGCAGTCCACAAACCAATGGGTGACGTCACGGATGTTACGTCTGTTTCTTTTATACAGTCTGTGGTAATGAAGTACTTTTTACTTTGCTGTATTTGTAATTGTACTGCAGTAAAGTATCGGAGCACAGTACCATCCAGCTGCAGGTTGGGGTTATCTTCCCCCGCCGATCCCCCGTCTTTGGCCTTCAGGATCTGCTGCAGAACCGCCTCCACGATGGGCATCACCATGGTAACGGCCGAGGTGTTTTGGACCCACATGGAGAGGAAAGCGCAGCCGGACATGAAGCCCAGCATCAACCTGCAGGCGACAGCGTGGCGGTCAGAGCAGAGAAGGTAACGGAGGTGTGAAGCTGCATCATAGCTACAGCAGGGACGGGTGGTGCTCACCAGGCGGGGTTCACTCCAACCAGCATCACCAGCCGCAGGGCGATCCGCCGGTGGAGGCTCCACTTCTCGATGGAGGTGGCGAGGCAGACGACGCCGACCAACAGCAGGTGGAAGTCTCTAAAGTACGCCTTCGCCACCTGCAGGAGAAATGCAACAGTAGTAATAACAATAATAATAATAATACATTTAATTTGTATTGCACTTTACATTTCAACAATCTCAAAGTGCTACAGAGCAGAAAATAAAAGAAAAAGAAAAAAAGAAAAAGAAAAGGTTAAAAGAGAACATATAAAAGACACTTAGCAACATGCTTTAGTAAAGAGATAAGTGTTTAGGTCTCTTTTAAAGACATCTGTGGGGCCCTCAGGTGGTCAGGGAGGGCGTTCCACAGCTCGAGGCTGCAGAGGAAAAGGCCCGAGCACCCATGGGTGTGGAGCTTGGTTCTGGGGGCTTGGAGGGTGTTTATGTTTTTAGAGAAAAGGGTGCGTGAGGAGGTCTGGGGGGGTGAGATCCCGATGAGGAGCACATTACAGTAGTCCAGTCTGGAGGAGATGAAGGCGTGGATGAGCTTCTCTGCATCTGCCAGGGTGAGTGTTGGACAGAGTTTGGCGATGTTCCTGACAGAGCCGGACAGTAATGGAGTACATTTACTTGAGTACAGTACTTAAGTACAATTTTGAGGGATCTGTACTTTACTCGAGTATCATTTTTGGGGAGTACTCATGACTTTACTCAAGTACATTTGAGAGGCAAATATTGTACTCTTTACTCTCCACTACATTTCTATCCATAACCGTGAGTACCCGGAGAGAAGGAAGGGTGGAAGGAAGGAAGGAAACCATGGAGGAAAGTAAGGAGAGAAGGAAGGGTGGAAGGAAGGAAGGAAACCATGGAGGAAACAATGGAAGAAGACAGTAGTGTGGCAGTAGTAATATATTAGAAAATATTTAGAAAATGTACTCTTGATACTCAAGTACTTTTAAAAACAAGTACTGCAGTACTTTTACTTAAGTAGACATCTGACCGTAGTACTTTTACTTGAGTAGACATCTGACTGTAGTACTTTTACTTATACTTGAGTAAAATTTAGCAAGGGGTATCTGTACTTTTACTCAAGTAAGGAAGCTGTGTACTCTGTCCGCCTCTAGTTCCTGAGGTGGTAGAAAGATGTTTTACGAGGTGTTTGATGTGGGTGTCAAAGGTGAGTTGAGGGTCCATTTTAACACCCAGGTTGGTGACAGATGAGGAAAGGGGGATGTTTTGGCCAGAGAAGGTGATCCTGGTGATGTTGGAAGAGCAGAGCTGATGTGGTGTGCCAACTAGGATGGCTTTCGTTTTAGAACTGTTTAACTGCAGGAAGTTGAGCTCCATCCACGTCTTGATCTCCTCCAGGCAGGTGGTCAGTGTGGATGTTGGCAGGGGAGCAGGTAGAGAGTGAAGAGGGTTGGGCCCAGCACCGAGCCGAGTGACACCACAGGTGACGTTGTGGGTGTGTGATTTTGCTTTTCCCAGGGCGACGTGCTCGGTTCTGTAGACATCCTGATGACGGATTCCAGTCCCGGACCTTCTAGCTTCATTGTTGATTTTCATTGTGCTTCTCTCCTCTATCCTTCCTCTCTCTCCTCTTTCCTTCCTCTCTCTCCTCTTTCCTTCCTCTCTCTCCTCTATCCTTCCTCTCTCTCCTCTTTCCTTCCTCTCTCTCCTCTAT
>NC_070582.1:1689014-1701514 GCF_027409825.1 Scomber japonicus | reverse complement strand
CCTTCCTCCTCCCTTCCTTACCCCCTCCTTTCTTTCCTGTCCTTCTTTCCTCCCTCCCTCCTTCTTCCCTTCCTTCTTCCCTTACCCCCCTTCTTTCTTTCCTCTGTCCTTCTTTCCGCCCCTACCTCTTTTCCTTTCTCCCCTCCTCCTTCCTTTTTTCCTTCCTTCCTTCCTTCTTTCCTCCTTCCTTTCTTCCCTCGACTCAAGGACAACAGGAGGGTTAAAAAACTTTAAAGCTTTAAAGTTTTTAGTAGCAAAGTCTTTTTGTTACTATACTTCCACCACAGCTCAACAGGAAACACTAAGAGGGAATCTGATGCTAAACAGACTGTAAATGTGTCAGATATCACTGATATGACTAACTCACACTGTTACCATAGTAACTATAATAACTATAGTAACTCACACTGTTACCATAGTAACTATAATAACTATAGTAACTCACAGTGATGAAGCTCAATAGAAGCTGATCAGAGACTTTATAATGACTGAGTGAACTCATTAAACTGTTTTAATAGATGAAGAAGATAAATCAAACTTTAGATACACACACACTACTTTGCATTAGTAGATCAGTTCATCGTTGATTCCTTTAAACCAGGGGTGTCAAACATGCGGCCCGTGGGCCAGATCCGGCCCGCCGAGGGGTGCAATGCGGCCCACTTTCCTTCCTGTGTTCTTTTCCTTCCTACCTTCCTTTATCCTTTCTTTGTTCCTTCCTTCCTTTCTTCCTTCCATCTGTCCTTCCTACCTTCCTTTTATCCTTTCTTTGTTCCTTCCTTCCTTCCATCTGTCCTTCCTACCTTCCTTTTATCCTTTCTTTGTTCCTTCCTTCCTTCCTTTCTTTCTTCCATCTGTCCTTCCTACCTTCCTTTTATCCTTTCTTTGTTCCTTCCTTCCTTTCTTCCTTCCATCTGTCCTTCCTACCTTCCTTTTATCCTTTCTTTGTTCCTTCCTTCCTTCCTTTGTTTCTTCCATCTGTCCTTCCTACCTTCCTTTTATCCTTTCTTTCTTCCATCTGTCCTTCCTCTCTTTCTTCCTTCCTTCTTTCCTTCCATATGTCTTTCCTACCTTTCTTCCCTCCTTCCTTTTGCCTGTCTTTCCTTCATTCCCTTCTTATTTCCTTCCTTTATTCCTTCTTTCCTTCCATCTTTTTAATGATCTGGCCCACATGAGATCAGATTGGTGTGTATGTGGCCCTTGAATGAAGATGAGTTAGACTCCCCTGGTTTAAACTCTGTGACTCCTTGCAGCTTATCTCTCTCTGTCTGTTAACAGCAGTTTGAACTTTGAACTTTGCTCCGGTCGACTCACCTTCGTCCCGATTAGCAGAGGAAGAGGAAGCAGCAGCAGAGGAGTGAGGAAGATGAAGACGAGGCTGCGGTAGTTCCACAGACGGCTGCTCAGCTTCTTCAATAACAACATCTTCTTCTTCTCCTTCTTCTTCTCCTTCTCCTACTTCTTCTTCTTCTTCTTCTTCTCCTTCTCCTACTTCTTCTTCTCCTTCTTCTTCTCCTTCTCCTACTTCTTCTTCTTCTTCTTCTTCTCCTTCTTCTTCTCCTTCTCCTACTTCTTCTTCTTCTTCTTCTTCTCCTTCTTCTTCTCCTTCTCCTACTTCTTCTTCTTCTTCTTCTTCTCCTTCTCCTACTTCTTCTTCTCCTTCTTCTTCTCCTTCTCCTACTTCTTCTTCTTCTTCTTCTGCTGGTGTTAAACTGGGACACTTTAAAGGTTATCTTTAGGTCAGTCTTCCTCCTCCCCCTCCTCCTCTTACTCCTCCTCCTCCCCCTCCCCTTTCTCCAGCTCCTCCTCCTCTTCATCTTCCTCCTCCAGCTTACTCCTCCTCGCCCCCCTCCTCTTCCTCTTCCCCCCTTCCTCTGCCTCCTACTCCTCCTCCCCTCCCTCTCCCCCATCTTCCTCCTCCTCCTCTTCTCCTTCTCTTCCTTCTCCTCCTCCTCCTCTTACTCCTCTTCCCCCCTTCCTCTTCCTTCTCCTCTTCCTCTCCTCCCCTCCTCCAGCTCCTCTCCCCCTCCTCCTCCTCTTCCTCCTCCCCTTCTCTTACTCCTCCTCCTCTTCTTCCTTTTCCTCTTACTTCTCCTCCTCCTCCTCCTCCCCTTCCTCTCCCCCCCTTCCTCTGCCTCCTACTCCTCCTCCCCTCCCTCTCCCCCTCCTCATCTTCCTTCTCCTCCTCCTCTTACTCCTCTTCCTCTCCTCCCCTCCTCCTCCTGCTCTTCCTCCTCTTCCTCCTCCAGCTCCTCTTCCTCCAGCTTCTCCTCTTTCTCCTCCAGCTCCTCTCCCCCTCCTCCTCCTCTTACTCCCCCCTTCCTCTTCCTCCTCCTCCTCCTCAGAGTGTCTGAGGTTACTAGTTCATGGAGTTTCCTTGAGTTAAGACATCAAACCTGAGAGATAACCAGTGATTCATTAACAGCAGAGAGAGAGAGAGAGAGAGAGAGAGAGGTGGAGAGAGAGAGAGAGAGAGAGGTGGAGAGACAGAGAGACAGAGAGAGGTGGAGAGAGAGAGAGACAGAGAGAGAGAGAGTGAGAGAGAGAGAGAGAAATGTGTGTCAGGAAACTCAAAGATCAGTTTATATAAGATCAGATAAAATGTGGGAGATAAAGTTTGGATGTTTCATGAGTGGGAGAAACTTTCCCAGGTTGAGAAAGAAAGAAAGAAATGCTGATAATGAAACTGAAGGAATGTTAAAAAGAAGTTTTTAGGGTTACAAACAATTAAAAGTCTTTCATCCTGATATTAGATTATTTAAAGCCTCCAAAAGCTGGAAAATGACATTTCTATTTTCATTGAAGGGTTAAATTATGACTCGACTGATAAGCTTGAGACATTTGCAACATGGATTTTATAATAATAATAAATATAATTTTAGCTGAAAGATTCTAACTTGTTGTCACTACGTCATATTTTCAAAATAAAACACCACTAACTGAAATTAATATGAATGAATCCGAAGCAGTGACAGTATCAGGACTTTTATTTTGTAGCAGGAGAGGAAACGGGTTTCTCCTAACGAGCCGAGGCCGATGGCGTGTCGGTGGTCTGCCTGCTGGTCGCCATGGCGATGGGCTTGGAGATGGGCTGGTTGCCCAGGGCAGCAGAGTCCAGGTACTCGGCCATGATGGGGATCTGGCTGAAGTGGCGGCGAGCCAGCGTGTGCATGTGTTCGATCCTGCGGATGAACGCCGCCTCGTACGTCTGAACACAAAACACAGAAACTTTAAATCTGTCTGTGGAAACATCCTCCAGGGTCAAACTGACCCCGTCTGTTTCATTCTTCCTTCTTTCCTTCCTCCATCCCCCTCCCTCTCTCCTTCTTTACTTCCCTCCTACCTTGCTTTTTTCCCTTTCTCCCTCCCTCCATCCTACCTTCTTTCCTCCGTCCTTCCTTCCTCCCTCTCTCCTTCTCTCTTTCTTTCCTTCCCTCCTTCCTTCCTCCCTCCTTCTTTCCTTTCCCCCTCCCTTCTTTCCTCTGCCCTTCTTTAACCCTAACCCTAACCCTCCCTCCTTCCTTCCTTCTTTCCTTCCTTCCCTCCTTTTCTTCCTTCCTTCTTTCTTCCTTCCTCGATTCCTCCCTCCCTCCCCCTTCCTTTCCTTCCTCCTTCCTTCCTTCCATCTTTCCTCCCTCCCTCCCTCCCCCTTCCTCCATCCCTCCTTCTTTCCTCTGTCCTTCTTAACGTAACAGAGAGGAAAACTCTGTCGTGTGTAAACATTAGACATGGACAAACCTTGCGGACGTCTTCCACTTCCTCGTGAGCCGGCGTTTCCTCTTTGGACAGCAGGAAGCAGTTCCAGGGGCTCCAGTCTCTCTGATGCTCCCAGCGGACAAACACCAGGTTGTACAGATCGCTGCCGGCGTGAAGCGCTGAGCGGGAAGCCCAGACCACCTCCACCAGGTACTGCACATCCTCCACCTGGGAACAAACACAAGCAGGTATTCATTACCTGCAGCAGGAAGTGGATCTCACCTGCAGCAGGAAGTGGATCTCACCTGCAGCAGGAAGGGGATCTAACCTGCAGCAGGAAGAGGATCTAACCTGCAGCAGGAAGGGGATCTAACCTGCAGCAGGAAGAGGATCTAACCTGCAGCAGGAAGTGGATCTCACCTGCAGCAGGAAGTGGATCTCACCTGCAGCAGGAAGTGGATCTAACCTGCAGCAGGAAGTGGGATCTCACCTGCAGCAGGAAGTGGATCTCACCTGCAGCAGGAAGTGGATCTCACCTGCAGCAGGAAGTGGATCTAACCTGCAGCAGGAAGGGGATCTCACCTGCAGCAGGAAGTCACCTGCAGCAGGAAGAGGATCTCACCTGCAGCAGGAAGTGGATCTAACGTGCAGCAGGAAGTGGATCTCACCTGCAGCAGGAAGTGGATCTCACCTGCAGCAGGAAGTGGATCTCACCTGCAGCAGGAAGGGGATCTCACCTGCAGCAGGAAGTCACCTGCAGCAGGAAGAGGATCTCACCTGCAGCAGGAAGTGGATCTCACCTGCAGCAGGAAGTGGATCTCACCTGCAGCAGGAAGTGGATCTCACCTGCAGCAGGAAGAAGATCTCACCTGCAGCAGGAAGTGGATCTCACCTGCAGCAGGAAGTGGATCTCACCTGCAGCAGGAAGAAGATCTCACCTGCAGCAGGAAGAAGATCTCACCTGCAGCAGGAAGGGGATCTAACCTGCAGCAGGAAGGGGATCTAACCTGCAGCAGGAAGAGGATCTAACCTGCAGCAGGAAGGGGATCTAACCTGCAGCAGGAAGAGGATCTCACCTGCAGCAGGAAGAGGATCTAACCTGCAGCAGGAAGGGGATCTAACCTGCAGCAGGAAGAGGATCTCACCTGCAGCAGGAAGAGGATCTCACCTGCAGCAGGAAGAGGATCTCACCTGCAGCAGGAAGAGGATCTCACCTGCAGCAGGAAGAGGATCTCACCTGCAGCAGGAAGGGGATCTAACCTGCAGCAGGAAGTGGATCTAACCTGCAGCAGGAAGAGGATCTCACCTGCAGCAGGAAGAGGATCTCACCTGCAGCAGGAAGTGGATCTCATCTGCAGCAGGAAGGGGATTTCACCTGCAGCAGGAAGGGGATCTCACCTGCAGCAGGAAGGGGATCTCACCTGCAGCAGGAAGAGGATCTCACCTGTAGCAGGAAGGGGATCTAACCTGCAGCAGGAAGAGGATCTCACCTGCAGCAGGAAGTGGATCTCATCTGCAGCAGGAAGGGGATTTCACCTGCAGCAGGAAGGGGATCTCACCTGCAGCAGGAAGGGGATCTCACCTGCAGCAGGAAGGGGATCTCACCTGCAGCAGGAAGAGGATCTCACCTGTAGCAGGAAGGGGATCTAACCTGCAGCAGGAAGAGGATCTCACCTGCAGCAGGAAGAGGATCTAACCTACAGCAGGAAGTGGATCTCACCTGCAGCAGGAAGTGGGATCTAACCTGCAGCAGGAAGTGGGATCTAACCTGCAGCAGGAAGGGGATCTCACCTGCAGCAGGAAGGGGATCTCACCTGCAGCAGGAAGGGGATCTCACCTGCAGCAGGAAGTGGATCTAACCTGCAGCAGGAAGGGGATCTCACCTGCAGCAGGAAGTGGATCTAACCTGCAGCAGGAAGTGGATCTCACCTGCAGCAGGAAGGGGATCTTGGCGTGCGGATTGAGGCGCTGCTCGTCGGCTCTCAGCCTCTTCAGGATGTTCTTGTAGCAGGAGAAGTCGTTACGGGAACGGGCGATGTTGTCCAGTCTGCTGCAGTCCAGACACGGACCGCTCAGACGGGCGCTGGCCGAGGTGCTGAAGTCAGCGGAGCGGAGGTAGCGATGGCAGCTCGGGCAGAGGAACATGTCGTTCTTCAGATGGGACGGATTCTGAGGAACCTGGGATGGATTATAGAGAACATGGAGAACGTTAAGAAGGGAGGAAGGATGGAAGGGAGGAAGGAAGGAAAGGAGGGAGGAAGAAGGAAGGAAAGGAGGGTGGGAGGAAGAAGGAAGGAAAGGAGGGTGGGAGGAAGAAGGAAGGATGGAAGGAAGAATGGAAGGAAGGAAAGGAGGGAGGAAGGAAGGAAGGAAGGAAGGAAGGAAAGGAGGGAGGGGGGAAGGAAAGGACGGAAGGGAGGATGGACGAAAGAAAGAAGAAAGGAAAGGAGGGAAGGGAGGAAGAAGGAAGGAAAGGAGGGAGGGAGGAAGGATGGACGAAAGAAAGAAGGAAAGGAGGGTGGGAGGAAGAAGGAAGGATGGAAGGAAGGAAAGGAGGGAGGAAGGAAGGAAGGAAGGAAGGAAGGAAAGGAGGGAAGGGAGGATGGACGAAAGAAAGAAGGAAGGTAGGAGGGAAGGGAGGAAGGACGGACGAAAGGAGGGAGGGAGGAAGGAAAAGAGGAACAGTCAAAACAATCACCACTGATTGAATATTACACTCATCATTGGTGCCTACATTACCCATGATGCATCAGGACAGCAGGCAGGTCAAGTGACAGTAACTAAGCGTTTCCATGACAACCCCTCTCTGCTCACCTTCAGCAGTTTGGCCACTTCGGGGTTGAACGCGGGTATTTTGATGAACTGGAGGAAGAGAGTGGAGATCCTCTTCCTCAGCCCTTCCAGACTGGAGGCTTTAACGCCGCGGGTCAGCAGGTCCACTTCCCGGTCGATCAGGTCCACCACGTCCCGGGTCAGCTGACACTCGTGCTCCTGGCCAATCAGGAGACAGACGACAGCATCATCAATGTGTGTGTGTGTGTGTATGTGTGTGTGTGTGTGTTACCTTGATGGTGTGTTTGAGTGTGTGTGTGTGTGTATGTATCACTGTGTCTATGTGTGTGTGTGTGTGTGTCTGTGTGTGTATGTATGTGTGTGTGTGCATGTGTATCTGTGCGTGTGTGTATCTCTGTGTGTGTGTGTGTGTATCTCCGTGTGTGTGTGTGTGTGTGTGTGTGTGCGTGAGTGTGTGTGAGTGTGTGTGTATGTATGTTTATGTATGTGGTGTGTGCATGTGTGTGTGTGTGAATGTGTGTATGAGTGTGTGTGTGAGAGAGTGTGTGTGTGTGAGAGTGTGTGAGTGTGCCTGTGTGTGCGTGAGTGTGTGTATATGTGTGTGTGTGTGTGCATGTATGTATGTGGTGTGTGTGTGTGTGAGTGTGTGTGTGTGAGTGTGTCCATGTGTGTGTGTGTGTGTGTGCATGTATGTATGTGGTGTGTGAATGTGTGTGTGTGTGTGTGTGTGTGAGTGTGTCCATGTGTGTGTGTGTGTGTGCTTGTGTGTTACCTTGACGGTGTGTTTGAGTGTGTGTATGTGTGTTTGAGTGTGTGTATGTGTGTGTATATGTGTGTTTGTGTGTGTGTGTGTGTGTGTGTGTTACCTTGACGGTGTGTTTGAGTGTGTGTGTGTGTGTGTATATATGTGTGTGTGTGTGTGTGTTACCTTGACGGTGTGTTTGAGTGTGTGTATGTGTGTGTGTGTGTGTGTGTGTGTGTGTGTGTTACCTTGACGGTGTGTTTGAGTGCCATCAGGATTTCCAGCCTCTGCTCGTGGCTCGCTGTGTTCGTGGTGATGTTGTTATAAATGTCTCGGAGCTCTCGGGCTCTGATCGTGTGAGGACTGTCCATCTCGATCATCCGGCCGTCTGCTGCTCGCCAACGATGAGGAGCTGCAGCCTGGAGCACACCAGCACACTGTTACTACTACTAGTACTACCAATACTACTGTTAGTACTACTAGTACTACTGTTAGTACTACCAATACTACTGCTGCTAGTAGATTACATTAGATTAGATTAGAAAGTCTTTATTCTCTCCGAGGGGCAATTTGATTTGCAACAGCAGTCGACAACCAAGTTCACGCCATAAAAACACAAAAACAAAAAAGCAGTACAATCCATAGAAACTAGGGCTGTCAGCGTTAACGCGTTAATCGCGATTAGATTAATGCAATCCATAACGTGTTAATGTTTTTTTAATCTCATTTTAATGTTGCAAGCCTTTTTGTCCCTTCTACTCCCCCGTAGACGGCTCCTCTAGCTGTAGCGCTATGCTTTGAAGTGGCCTCCTGCAGTAAACCTACCGCGCTGATGGAAAGTAAGAGAGCTACTGGACTTTTGAACGGCTTGTTTAACTTTAAAACACTTCCAGACGCTTCAGTTGACAAGTCAAAAGTAAAATGCAACCTGTGTCAAACGGAGTTTAACTACCACCGGAGTACGTGGAGTTTGAGTTAGCACCTCCACGCTAAACACCCAGGTGCAGCCAAGCCAGCCTCAGCTCCACCAAAGGACCATTTTGGAGTGTGGGAGTCGCAGCAGAGCCATGATTGATTCCCAGTTAAGACACTCTGGTAAGAAATGCTTTACATTATGGGCTTAAAACTGCCTTCAAATGGAAAATAACAGGATTTTAAACACGCAATTCAAAACGCCATTAATCGCGATTAACTATGGAAACTCTGCGATTAATCTCGATTAAAAAAATTAATCGTTTGACAGCCCTAATAGAAACATAAACATAAATAATAAGTGTCTTCAGGTGAGTTATACTATATATAGCAACTAATACTACAGCTGATGATGATTCAATTAAAGATACTGTTTTTTTTCTGTCGTTGAACATTTTTGGGATTTGGACTGATAAAATAAAATAATATGTTAATGAGAAATATTGTGATGGGCTTTTTTTTTTACCAATTTCTGTTCTACTTGTTTGACTTTGACTCTTTTTCAAAGGCTCCTTGGTTGGTGGGAGACTGATATTTGTTCTTGGAGTAATCAATAAATGGATGAATTGAGTCTGGACTGCACAGGAAGTGACATCACCGTGACATCACAGTGAGCTCAGACCTTGTCCAGGAACCTCCGGACACTCTTGTCGTAGTTGTTGTTGTGGACGGCGATGCGATGGCATCCGATGGCGGCGATGAGCTGCGTCTCCTGTTCCAACAGCAAGCAGAGAGCCGCCTTCCTCTCTGCTCCTCGTAGGGAGGAGTTGATCCGCTGCTCCTCCTCCAGCCTCCACTCTGAAACACAACATTTCATTTATCTACACCTTACAGCTGCACCTCCTCCTCCTCCTCCTCCTCCTCTCCTCTCCTCTTCCTCCTCCTCTCCTCTCCTTCCCTCATCTCCTCCCTCCTCATCTCCTCCCTCCTCCTCATCTCCTCCCTCTTCCTCCTCCTCTCCCTCTTCCTCCTCCTCTCCCTCTCCTCTTCCTCCTCCCCCTCTCCTCTTCCTCCTCCTCTACTCTTCCTCTCCTCTTCCTCTTCTCCTCCTCCTCCCCTCCGCTTCTCCTCTTCCATCTCCCTTCCTCCTCCCCTCCTCTCCTCCACCTACTCTCCAGAGCGTGGTACAGCAGGTTGAAGTCCTCCCTCACCCCTCTCCCCCTCCTCTCCTCCTCCTCCCCTTCCTAACCCCCCCACCTCCTCCTCCACCTACTCTCCAGAGCGTGGTACAGCAGGTTGAAGACCTCCCTTATCCTCTCCTCCTCCCCTCCTCCTCCTCCCTTCCTCTACTCTTCCTCTCCTCTTCCTCTTCTCCTCTTCCACCCCCCCCCCCTCCACCTACTCTCCAGAGCGTGGTACAGCAGGTTGAAGTCCTCTCTCCTCTGTGGGTTTAACCAGCGCTGGCGTCGGTCTCTCAGCTGCTCCTCCTTCTCCTCCCTCCTCCTCCTCTCCTTCAGCTCCAGCCAGGCCAGCCGTCGGTCCCGCTCCTCCCTCAGATGCTGCACCGCCTGCTTGGCCAGCCAGCGCCTGGCGTACGCCTGCAGGCAGATCACCTGACAGGAAGCACAACATGCAGCCAATAAGATGCATATAAGTAGTAAAAGTAAATATTTATTGATGATATTTGATTTTATGAACGATATCAGAGTATTATTTATTATATTATATATTAGTTACACCTGTGCAACATAATTCACGAAGAAAGGGAGGAAGGAAGGACAGATGGAAGGGAGGAAGGAAGGCAGGAAGGAAGGAAAACAAGACAGAAAGGAAAGATGGAAGAAAGAAAGAAAGAAAAAAAGAAAGGGAAGAAGGACAGATGGAAGAAAGGGAGGAAGGAAGGAAGGAAGGACAGATGGAAGGAAGGAAAACAGACAGGAAGGAAAGTTGGAAGGAACGAAGGAAGGACAAAAGAAAGAAAGAAAGAAAGGGAAGAAGGAGAGTTGGAAGGAATGAAGGAAGGACAAAAGAAAGGGAAGAAGGACAGATGGAAGAAAGGGAGGAAGGAGGGAAGGAAGGAAGGACAGATGGAAGGGAGGAAGGAAAGAAAACAAGACAGAAAGGAAAGATGGAAAGAAGGAAAAAAGAAAGAAGGAGAAAGAAAGGAAAGAAGGACAGATGGAAGAAAGGGGGGAAGGAAGGAAGGAAAACAAGACAGGAAGGAAAGATGGAAGGAAGGAAAGAAGGAAAAAAGAAAGAAAGAGAAAGAAAGAAAGGGAATAAGGACAGATGGAAGAAAGGGAGGAAGGAAGGAAGGAAGGAAAACAAGACAGGAAGGAAAGAAGGAAGGAAAAAAGAAAGAAAGGGAAGCCTTTTTTTCCTTCCTTCCCTTCCTTCCTCCTTTCTTTCCTTCTTCCTCCCTCCTTTCCTTCCTACCTTCCTTCCTTCCTCCCTCCTTCCCTCCTTCCTTCCCTTCCTTCCTCCTTCCTTCTGTAACACTTCATGCTGTATATATTATATTTATTCCTCCAGCGTCACAATCAGGAGAAAATATTCCACTTTTTAAGGATGATGATGTCGCTCTAATGATGACTGTATAAAAACACTCTGTGCAGTATAACGTCACAGTCACAGTTCACCCACAGCGCTCAGCCTCCTGTCGTGATACTCGGCGGCGGTGGTGTAGTTGCCGGGGACGACCAGCTTGTCGTTGTCACAGGAGACGTAGCAGCCGATGCCGGTCATCTGGGTGCAGACGCTGACGGGACACTGCTGAGTCTGAGACTTGAGCTGCACCGTCTGACACAGAGGAAGAGACACCAGCTGGATTTATACATGAACATTAACCCTCAAGGAAGGATGGAAGAGAGGGAGGAAGGAAGGGAGGAAAGGAAAGGAAAGGAGGAAGGGAGGAAGGAAGGAAGGAAGGAAGGAAGAAAAGGAGGGAGGCAAGGAAAGAAGGAAGGAAGGAAGAAACAGAGGGAGGAAGGAAGAAAGGAAAGAAGGAGGGAGGAAGGAAGAAAGGAAAGAAGGAAGAAAAGGAGGGAGGAAGGAAGAAAGGAAGGAAAGGAGGAAAGAAGTTAGGTAGGAGGGAGGGAGGAGAGAGGGAAGGAAGGTAGGAGGGAGGGAGGAAAGAAGGAAGGAGGGAGAAAGGAAGGGAGGGAGGAAAGGAAAGGAAAGAAGGAAGAAAAGGAGGGAGGCAGGGAGAAAGGAAGGAAAGGAGGGAAGGGAGGAAGGAAGAAAGGGAGGAAAGGAAAGAAGGAAGAAAAGGAGGGAGGAAGGGAGAAAGGAAGGAAAGGAGGGAAGGGAGGAAGGAAGAAAGGAAGGAAAGAAAAGAAGGAAGGAAGGAAGGATGGAGGAAAGAAGGAAGGTAGGAGAGAGGAAGGAAGGAAGGCCGGAGGGAAGGGAGGGAGGAAAGGAGGACATTGGTCAATCAACCTGTCAATCAGGACGTAGCCACGCCCCCTAATGCATACCCTGCTTTATCGTCACATATAAAATCAGGGAGGCCAAAATGTCCCAAATGAACATCATACTGCATTGAAGAAGGCTTTAAACTAGCGATTGAGACCATAAACACATTTTGAAAACGTTTACTGAGGTTAGAAATCAAGTGAGAAGTTGGTGAATTCTCCATTGACTTGTATAGAGACGCTCGCCCCCTGGTGGCCTTTTGAAAGAATGCAGCTCTAAGTTACTTCCTGGTTGGCCTCATTTCAGAGGATAGGAACTCCCCGCTTGGTAGGAACTCATTTCTACAGACTAGCTTTTCCTCTCCTCCTCTCCTTCTCTCTCCCCATCTCTTCTCTCCTCCTCTCCTCCCCTCTTCCCCTCCTCATCTCTTCCTCTCCTCATCTTTTCCTCTCTTCCTCTCCTCCCCTCTTCCTCTCCTCCCCTCTTCCTCTCCTCCTCTCTTCCTCTCCTACTCTCCTCCTCTCCTCTCCTCCCCTCTTCCTCTCCTCCCCTCTTCCTCTCCTCCTCTCTTCCTCTCCTCCTCTCTTCCTCTCCTCATCTCTTCCCCTCCTCCTCTCCTCCCCTCCTCCTCTCCTCCCCTCTTCCTCTCATCATCTCTTCCTCTCCTCCCCTCTTCCCCTCCTCCTCTCCTCCCCTCTTCCTCTCCTCCCCTCTTCCTCTCTTCCTCCCCTCCTCTCTTCCCCTCTTCCTCTTCCTCTCCCCTCCTCCTCTCCTCCTCTCTTTCCCTCCTCCCCTCTTCCTCTCTTCCTCTCCTCCTCCCCTCCTCTCCTCCTCCCCTCCTCTCCTCATATTATTGTTCTCTGTTTTATTTGTTTCTTCCTTTTCCTTTTGTTGTTAAAAAAAAAGGAAAAACTAATAAAAATCAAAGTTGAGCTGTGGATGG
>NC_070582.1:1591514-1684014 GCF_027409825.1 Scomber japonicus | reverse complement strand
AGAAGAAAAAAGAAGAAAGCGAGCAGAGACCTTTAGCCTCATCCTTTCTTCACATAGCTGCAGATTTATTGCACTTTTCAGTCTCTGGATTGTTTGCTTAGAAGTTATTGATCTATTTCTGTCCCAGTCTGACTGAAGTCTGCTTTATTTTTACTCTTCACTCTTCTTCAGACATTTATTTTAACTGATAAAGAGTCAGAAATGTCTCTGTTAAAAACTCCTGTTAATAATGAAAGTAAAGAAATCAACCTAAAAATGATGAAAGAGATGAAAGAGAGGCTTTAAGTTCAATTGAGGTATTTGTACTTGAGTATTTATTTCCATGTGATGCTACTTTATACTTTCACTCCACTATATTTATTTAATTACTTTAACTACATAACTCATAATACTGCAGTACTTTTACTTGTAATGGAGTATTTGTACATAGCAGTAAAGTTAAATGTTGAGCAGCTTTTAACTGAGACTTTACTGTAAATGAGGAAACAGTTTGAATCCACAGTGCGGCTCCTCGTCCTGATAACCTATAAACACAACAAGCTCCACCCTGAGATCAGAGTTCATTGTTCTCTCCCTTCAGAGCTACAGGTTGAAGGTGGGTATAACCAACATGTGACTCAGCACAGATGTCAGGCTGGTTTTACAACTTTATCACATGATGTTCAAAGTTCAAAGTTATTAAACTTATCAGGAAGTGAAGCTCAGACAGTCGTTGCCTCTGAGAGCTGAAATGGCGCAGAGAGATCAGCTGGACCGAGACTCAATCAGCTGTTCGATCTGTCTGGATCTACTGAAGGATCCGGTGGGTCTTCCCTGTGGACACAGTTACTGTATGAGCTGTATTAAAGGATTCTGGGATGGAGAGGATCAGAGGAAGATCTACAGCTGCCCTCAGTGCAGAGAGGCCTTCACACCGAGGCCTGTCCTGAAGAAAAACACCATGTTAGCAGCTTTAGTGGAGCAGCTGAAGAAGACTGGACTCCAAGATGCTCCTGCTGATCACTGCTATGCTGGACCTGAAGATGTGGCCTGTGATGTCTGCACTGGGAGGAAGCTGAAAGCCTTCAAGTCCTGTCTGGTGTGTCTGGTCTCTTACTGTGAGAATCACCTCCAGCCTCATTACACTGTTGGTCAATTTAAGAAACACAAGCTGGTGGAGCCCTCGGAGAAGCTCCAGGAGAACATCTGCTCTCGTCATGATAAGGTGATGGAGATATTCTGCCGTACAGATAAGAAGTGTATCTGTTATCTGTGCACTATGGAGGATCATAAAGGCCACGACACAGTCCCAGCTGCAGCAGAAAGGACTGAGAGGCAGAGAGAGCTCGAGGTGAGTCGACTAAACATCCAGCAGAGAATCCAGGACAGAGAGAAAGATGTGAAGCTGCTTCAACAGGAGGTGGAGGCCGTCAGTCGCTCTGCTGATAAAGCAGTGGAGGACAGTGAGAAGATCTTCACTCAGCTGATCCGTCTCCTCCAGAAAAGAAGCTCTGATGTGAAGCAGCAGATCAGATCCCAGCAGGAAACTGAAGTGAGTGGAGTCAAAGAGCTTCAGGAGAAGCTGCAGCAGGAGATCACTGAGCTGAAGAGGAAAGACGCTGAACTGAAGAAGCTCTCACACACAGAGGATCACAACCAGTTTCTACACAACTACCCCTCAGTGTCACAACTCAGTGAACCTACAGACTCATCCAGCATCAATATCCGTCCTCTCAGAAACTTTGAGGATGTGACAGCAGCTGTGTCAGAGCTCAGAGATAAACTACAGGACATCCTGAGGGACAAATGGACAAACATCTCACTGGCAGTGACTGAAGTGAAGGTTTTACTGCCACAACCAGAACCCGAGACCAGAGCTGAGTTCTTAAAATATTCACGTGAAATCACTCTGGATCCAAACACAGTAAACACACATCTGTTATTATCTGAGGGGAACAGAAAAGTAGAATGTACGTTACTACAACAGTCTTATTCTAGTCACACAGACAGATTCACTGATTGTTTTCAGGTCCTGAGTAGAGAGAGTCTGACTGGACGTTGTTACTGGGAGGTGAAGTGCAGGGGAGGGTTAGGAGTTCATGTAGCAATCTCATACAAGAATATCAGCAGAGCAGGACGTGAATCTCTATTTGGACGTAATGACAAATCTTGGTCTTTAGATTGTGACACTAACAGTTATACATTTTGGTTCAACAGCATTAAAACTCCCGTCTCAGGTCCTCGTTCCTCCAGAGTCGGAGTGTACCTGGATCACAGAGCAGGTATTCTGTCCTTCTACAGCGTCTCTGAAACCATGACTCTCCTCCACAGAGTCCAGACCACATTCACTCAGCCTCTCTATGCTGGATTTTGGCTTTATTCTTACTTTGGTGTTGGATCCACAGCTGAGTTGTGTGAAGTGAAATAGACAGAAGTCATTTCAGACTTCATGTGTCAGATGTTGTAATTCTTCATGTTTTTGTCTCCATGTTTCTGAGCTACTCAGAGATCAGCTGACATGCTAATAGTGATATTCAACACTTTATTTTACTTTATGTATATGTCGTTTATATTATCAGTTTCTTTAAATGTGACTTTTTCCTGTGTGTTTTTATCCATGGAGGCTCTCACTGCTCATCACCATGTTTTTAACCTTCACTGACATTTCTTCAGATGAAAATGTCAACTTTCGATTATTTTTGTAATTGATTAGTCTATCGATTATTTCATCGAGTAATCGAATAAATTATTTTGCCTTATTAAATAGCAGTAGTAAAAATTTAAAAAAGGACAAAAACATGTCTGTGAAAATGAACAATCAATTGGGTTTTATTTCTAGACATTCCTTTTTAAAATCAAAACCCATTTATTGCATTTAACTTAAGTACCTTCTGAAACAAATACATGAAAATAATACAGTAAAGTGAAATGACTTTGAAACAAGACATATTTAAGATTTATAACTTAGACGGCGGCTATTTGGTCTGAATATTCATTTTTTTAAAGCAAAACTAAACCCATTTATTGCATTCAGTGCATTTAACTTCAGTGCCATCTGAAACAAATTCATTAACTTTTCTTTCAGTGTGGCATCATTAGGCTACCATACTAATTAAGCGCACTAGATTCCCCTGCTCCTCCTACTTTCAGTGTAGAGACCTGAGATCAACCTGCTCCTCTCCTCATCTCCTACTGCTGACTGAGATCACATGATCCACACGGTGACGTTAGAAAAAGAAGACGTGATGTGGAAATATTAGTGTGCGCGCCCCATGTCGCCCCCGACTAGATGCCGCACACACTTTCTAGTTTTCACTCTCTAGTAAACTGCTCCGTGACATAGCGAGTGAGGCGATGTGCGTCAGTAATAACCATCCGTGTAAAACACAAGCAGAGCAGGTCATATGAACGAGTGAAATTAATTAAATGAAGCTTTAATTCGTGAAAAACTGCCTCGATCATTTTTTGTAATCGAATCATTCAAATAATTGGAGTAATCGTTTCAGCCCTAAATGTTAGTTTCATGTTTGTATTGATGTATTTGTGTCTGTTGTTTCTTAAACAGAGAAAACAGCAGAACTTCCTTCACCACAGATATTTTGTTCTCATCACTTTGTAAATTCATAAAGAAATGTTCAATCAAACTGTAATGATCATGATAATAATCATTAATGATGTTCTTGTACATAGCTGACATTCTGGGTTAAACTAACTGACTGTGTGGATGAAGTCAATCTGAACATGAAATCATTGATCACACTTTACTGATTGGATGTGTCAACAATCTGAAGCTTAAATAATCAATAAAGATGATTTTCATCAACAGAGATCAAAGTGTTTTCTTCTCATTCAAAGCTTCTGGAGAAAATGTGAAACTACAATGAGAGTTTATTAGAGACAGTTTTCCTCCTGAAATACTACAAAGTTCACTTAATAATACTGCAGTACTTTTACTGTAATACTGCATACTACATCACTATAATACTGCAGTACTTTTACTGTAATACTGCATACTACATCACTCATAATACTGCAGTACTTTCACTGTAATACTGCATACTACATCACTATAATACTGCAGTACTTTTACTATAATACTGCAATAATAATACTGTCTGTGTGTGTGTGTGTGTGTGTGTGTGTGTGTGTGTGTCCTGATGACATTCAAACACAACAGGCTCCACCCTGAGATCAGACTTCCTTGTTCTCTCCCTTCAAAGCTACAGTTTGATGATGAGTGTAACCAACATGTGACTCAGCACAGAGCTGTCAGGCTGGTTTTACAACTTTATCACATGATATTCAAAGTTCAAAGTTATTAAACTTATCAGGAAGTGAAGCTCAGACAGTCGTTGCCTCTGAGAGCTGAAATGGCGCAGAGAGATCAGCTGGACCGAGAAACACTCTGCTGTTCCATCTGTCTGGATCTACTGAAGGATCCGGTGAGTCTTCCCTGTGGCCACAGCTACTGTATGAGCTGTATTAAAGGATTCTGGGATGGAGAGGATCAGAGGAAGATCTACAGCTGCCCTCAGTGCAGAGAGGCCTTCACACCGAGGCCTGTCCTGAAGAAAAACACCATGTTAGCAGCTTTAGTGGAGCAGCTGAAGAAGACTGGACTCCAAGCTGCTCCTGCTGATCACTGCTATGCTGGACCTGAAGATGTGGCTTGTGATGTCTGCACTGGGAGGAAGCTGAAAGCCTTCAAGTCCTGTCTGCAGTGTCTGGTCTCTTACTGTGAGAATCACCTCCAGCCTCATTACACTGTTGGTCAATTTAAGAAACACAAGTTGGTGGAGCCCTCGGAGAAGCTCCAGGAGAACATCTGCTCTCGTCATGATAAGGTGATGGAGATATTCTGCCGTACAGATAAGAAGTGTATCTGTTATCTGTGCACTATGGAGGATCATAAAGGCCACGACACAGTCCCAGCTGCAGCAGAAAGGACTGAGAGGCAGAGAGAGCTCGAGGTGAGTCGACTAAACATCCAGCAGAGAATCCAGGACAGAGAGAAAGATGTGAAGCTGCTTCAACAGGAGGTGGAGGCCGTCAGTCGCTCTGCTGATAAAGCAGTGGAGGACAGTGAGAAGATCTTCACTCAGCTGATCCGTCTCCTCCAGAAAAGAAGCTCTGATGTGAAGCAGCAGATCAGATCCCAGCAGGAAACTGAAGTGAGTGGAGTCAAAGAGCTTCAGGAGAAGCTGCAGCAGGAGATCACTGAGCTGAAGAGGAAAGACGCTGAACTGAAGCAGCTCTCACACACAGAGGATCACAACCAGTTTCTACACAACTACCCCTCAGTGTCACAACTCAGTGAACCTACAGACTCATCCAGCATCAATATCCGTCCTCTGAGATACTTTGAGGATGTGACAGCAGCTGTGTCAGAGCTCAGAGATAAACTACAGGACATCCTGAGGGACAATTGGACAAACATCTCACTGGCAGTGACTGAAGTGGACGTTTTACTGTCAGAACCAGAACCAGAACCCAAGACAAGAGCTGGGTTCTTAACATATTCACATGAAATCACTCTGGATCCAAACACAGCAAACACATATCTGTTATTATCTGAGGGGAACAGAAAAGTAGAATTTATGAGTCAACAACAGTCTTATTCTAGTCACACAGACAGATTCACTGATAAGTGTCAGGTCCTGAGTAGAGAGAGTCTGACTGGACGTTGTTACTGGGAGGTGGAGAAGAGAGGAGGGATGTGGGGAGTTTATGTAGCAGTCGCATACAAGAATATCAGCAGAGCAGGAAATGAATCTCTATTTGGACGTAATGACAAATCTTGGTCTTTAACTTGTGGCACTAACAGTTATGAATTTAACTTCAACAAGATTAAAACTCCCGTCTCAGGTCCTATTTCCTCCAGAGTCGGAGTGTACCTGGATCACAGAGCAGGTATTCTGTCCTTCTACAACGTCTCTGAAACCATGACTCTCCTCCACAGAGTCCAGACCACATTCACTCAGCCTCTCTATGCTGGACTTTGGGTTTTAGACACAGCTGAGTTGTGTAAAGTGAAATAGACAGAAGTCATTTCAGACTTCATGTGTCAGATGTTGTAATTCTTCATGTTTTTGTCTCCATGTTTCTGAGCTGCTCAGAGATCAGCTGACATGCTAATAACGATATTCAACACTTTATTTTACTTTATATATGTGTCGTTTATATGATCAGTTTCTTTAAATGTGACTTTTTCCTGTGTGTTTTTATCCATGGAGGCTCTCACTGCTCATCACCATGTTTTTAACCTTCACTGACATTTCTTCAGATGAAAATGTGAACTTTCGATTATTTTTGTAATTGATTAGTCCATCGATTATTTCATCGAGTAATCAAATGAATTATTTTGCATTATTAAATAGCAGTAGTAAAAATTAGAAAAAGGACAAAAACATGTCTCTGAAAATGAACAATCAATTGGGTTTTATTTCTAGACATTCCTTTTTAAAATCAAAACTAAACCCATTTATTGCATTTAACTTAAGTACCTTCTGAAACAAATACATGGAAATAATACAGTAAAGTGAAATGACTTTGAAACAAGACATATTTAAGATTTATAACTTAGACGGCGGCTATTTGGTCTGAATATTAAATTTTTTAAAGCAAAACTAAACCTATTTATTGCATTCAGTGCATTTAACTTCAGCGCCATCTGAAACAAATACATGAACTTTTCTTTTAGTGTGGCATCATTAGGCTACCATACTAATTAAGAGCACTAGATTCTCCTGTTCCTCCTACTTCAGCTTTCAGTGTAGAGACCTGAGATCAACCTGCTCCCAACTCCTCTCCTCATCTCCTACTGCTGACTGAGATCTTGTCAGCAGGTAGAAGCTTTTAGTTCACTAACTAGAACAAAGTTCCACATGATCCACACGGTGACGTTAGAAAAAGAAAACTTGATGTGGAAATATTAGTGTGCGCGTCCCATGTCGCTCCTGACTAGATGCCGCACACACTTTCTAGTTTTCACTCTCTAGTAAACTGCTCCGCATCAGTAATAACCATCCGTGTAAAACACAAGCAGAGCAGGTCATATGAACGAGTGAAATTAATTAAATGAAGCTTTGATTCGTGTAAAACTGCCTCGATCATTTTTTGTAATGGAATTATTCAAATAATTGGAGTAATCGTTTCAGCCCTAAATGTTAGTTTCATGTTTGTATTGATGTATTTGTGTCTGTTGTTTCTTAAACAGAGAAAACAGCAGAACTTCCTTCATCACAGATATTTTGTTCTCATCACTTTGTAAATTCATAAAGAAATGTTCAATCAAACTGTAATGATCATGATAATAATCATTAATGATGTTCTTGTACATAGCTGACATTCTGGGTTAAACTAACTGACTGTGTGGATGAAGTCAATCTGAACATGAAATCATTGATCACACTTTACTGATTGGATGTGTCAACAATCTGAAGCTTCAATAATCAATAAAGATGATTTTTATCAACAGTGATCAAAGTGTTTTCTTCTCATTCAAAGCTACTTTTACAGTAATACTGCATACTACATCACTATAATACTGCAGTACTTTTACTGTAATACTGCATACTACATCACTATAATACTGCAGTACTTTTACTGTAATACTGCATACTACATCACTATAATACTGCAGTACTTTTACTGTAATACTACATACTACATCACTCATAATACTGCAGTACTTTTACTGTAATACTGCATACTACATCACTATAATACTGCAGTACTTTTACTGTAATACTGCATACTACATCACTATAATACTGCAGTACTTATACTATAATACTGCATACTACATCACTATAATACTGCAGTACTTTTATTGTAATACTGCATACTACATCACTATAATACTGCAGTACTTTTACAGTAGTAGGATTTTTCATGCAGTACTTTTTCTTGTGATGGAGTATTTGTACATAGCAGTAAAGTTAAATGTTGAGCAGCTTTTAACTGAGACTTTACTGTAAATGAGGAAACAGTCTGAATCCACAGTGCGGCTCCTCGTCCTGAAAACCTTTAAACACAACAAGCTCCACCCTGAGATCAGAGTTCATTGTTCTCTCCCTTCAGAGCTGCAGGTTGAAGGTGGGTGTAAACATCATGTGACTCAGCACAGACCTGTCAAGCTGGATTCAGCAGAATGACGTGTTCAGATCTGTTCACACCTGTTTCATTTATCAGGAAGTGAAGCTCAGTCAGTCGTTGCCTCTGAGAGCTGAAATGGCGCAGAAAGATCAGCTGGACCGAGAAACACTCAGCTGTTCGATCTGTCTGGATCTACTGAAGGATCCGGTGAGTCTTCCCTGTGGACACAGCTACTGTATGAGCTGTATTAAAGGATTCTGGGATGGAGAGGATCAGAGGAAGATCTACAGCTGCCCTCAGTGCAGAGAGGCCTTCACACCGAGGCCTGTCCTGAAGAAAAACACCATGTTAGCAGCTTTAGTGGAGCAACTGAAGAAGACTGGACTCCAAGCTGCTCCTGCTGATCACTGCTATGCTGGACCTGAAGATGTGGCCTGTGATGTCTGCACTGGGAGGAAGCTGAAAGCCTTCAAGTCCTGTCTGCAGTGTCTGGTCTCTTACTGTGAGAATCACCTCCAGCCTCATTACACTGTTGGTCAATTTAAGAAACACAAGCTGGTGGAGCCCTCGGAGAAGCTCCAGGAGAACATCTGCTCTCGTCATGATAAGGTGATGGAGATATTCTGCCGTACAGATAAGAAGTGTATCTGTTATCTGTGCACTATGGAGGATCATAAAGGCCACGACACAGTCCCAGCTGCAGCAGAAAGGACTGAGAGGCAGAGAGAGCTCGAGGTGAGTCGACTAAACATCCAGCAGAGAATCCAGGACAGAGAGAAAGATGTGAAGCTGCTTCAACAGGAGGTGGAGGCCGTCAGTCGCTCTGCTGATAAAGCAGTGGAGGACAGTGAGAAGATCTTCACTCAGCTGATCCGTCTCCTCCAGAAAAGAAGCTCTGATGTGAAGCAGCAGATCAGATCCCAGCAGGAAACTGAAGTGAGTGGAGTCAAAGAGCTTCAGGAGAAGCTGCAGCAGGAGATCACTGAGCTGAAGAGGAAAGACGCTGAACTGAAGCAGCTCTCACACACAGAGGATCACAACCAGTTTCTACACAACTACCCCTCAGTGTCACAACTCAGTGAACCTACAGACTCATCCAGCATCAACATCAGTCCTCTCAGATACTTTGAGGATGTGACAGCAGCTGTGTCAGAGCTCAGAGATAAACTACAGGACATCCTGAGGGACGAATGGACAAACATCTCACTGACAGAGACTGAAGTGGACGTTTTACTGTCAGAAGCAGAGCCAGAGCCCAAGACCAGAGCTGAGTTCTTGAGATATTCATGTGAAATCACTTTGGATCCAAACACAGTAAACACATATCTGTTATTATCTGAGAGGAACAGAAAAGTACAATGGATAGAACTACAACAGTCTTATTCTAGTCACACAGACAGATTCACTACTGAGCTTCAGGTCCTGAGTAGAGAGAGTCTGACTGGACGTTGTTACTGGGAGGTGGAGTGGAGAGGATGGGGAGTTTATGTAGCAGTCGCATACAAGAATATCAGCAGAGCAGGAAGTGATTCTCTATTTGGACATAATGACAAATCTTGGTCTTTAGTTTGTGACACTGACAGTTATGAATTTTACTTCAACAACATTGAAACTCCCGTCTCAGGTCCTCGTTCCTCCAGAGTCGGAGTGTACCTGGATCACAGAGCAGGTATTCTGTCCTTCTACAGCGTCTCTGAAACCATGACTCTCCTCCACAGAGTCCAGACCACATTCACTCAGCCTCTCTATGCTGGACTTCATGTTGCAGGCACAGCTGAGTTGTGTAAAGTGAAATAGACAGAAGTCATGTCAGACTTCATGTGTCAGATGTTGTAATTCTTCATGTTTTTGTCTCCATGTTTCTGAGCTGCTCAGAGATCCGCTGACATGCTAATAGTGATATTCCACACTTTATTTTACTTTATGTATGTGTCGTTTATATGATCCGTTTCTTTAAATGTGACTTTTTCCTGTGTGTTTTTATCCACGGAGGCTCTCACTGCTCATCACCATGTTTTTAACCTTCACTGACATTTCTTCAGATGAAAATGTAAACTTTCGATTATTTTCGTAATTGATTAGTCTATCGATTATTTCATCGAGTAATCGAATAAATTATTTTGCCTTATTAAATAGCAGTAGTAAAAATTAGAAAAAGGACAAAAACATGTCTCTGAAAATGAACAATCAATTGGGTTTTATTCCTGGACATTCCTTTTTAAAATCAAAACTAAACCCATTTATTGCATTTAACTTAAGTACCTTCTGAAACAAATACATGAAAATAATACAGTAAAGTGAAATGACTTTGAAACAAGACATATTTAAGATTTATAACTTAGACGGCGGCTATTTGGTCTGAATATTCAGTTTTTTAAAGTAAAACTAAACCCATTTATTGCATTCAGTGCATTTAACTTCAGTGCCATCTGAAACAAATACATGAACTTTTCTTTTAGTGTGGCAGCATTAGGCTACCATACTAATTAAGCACACTAGATTCCCCTGGTCCTCCTACCTCAGTGTAGAGACCTGAGATCAACCTCTCCCAACTCTTCTCCTCATCTCCTACTGCTGACTGAGATCTTCTCAGCAGGTAGAAGCTTTTAGTTCACTAACTAGAAGAAAGTTCCACATGATCCACACGGTGACGTTAGAAAAAGAAGACGTGATGTGGAAATATTAGCAATAGAAAAACGATCGGTTTGGGTTTGTGTGTACGCAAGTGTGCGGGCCATGTCGCCCTCGACTAGATGCCGCACACACTTTCTAGTTTTGACTCTCTAGTAAACTGCTCCGCGTCAGTAATAACCATTTGTGTAAAACACAAGCAGAGCAGGTCATATGAACGAGTGAAATTAATTAAATGAAGCTTTGATTCGTGAAAAACTGCCTCGATCATTTTTTGTAATCGAATTATTCAAATAATTGGAGTAATCGTTTCAGCTGAGTTGTGTAAATTGAAATAGACAGAAGTCATTTCAGACTTCATGTGTCAGATGTTGTAATTCTTCATGTTTTTGTCTCCACCTTTCTGAGCTGCTCAGAGATCAGCTGACATGCTAATAGTGATATTCAACAATTTGTTTTCTTTATGTATGTGTCGTTTATATTTTCCGTTTCTTTAAATGTGACTTTTTCCTGTGTGTTTTTATCCATGGAGGCTCTCACTGCTCATCACCATGTTTTTAACCTTCACTGACATTTCTTCAGATGAAAATGTGAACTTCTCTTTGTTCTAAATGTTAGTTTCATGTTTGTATTGATGTATTTGTGTCTGTTGTTTCTTAAACAGAGAAAACAGCAGAACTTCCTTCATCACAGATATTTTGTTCTCATCACTTTGTAAATTCATAAAGAAATGTTCAATCAAACTGTAATGATCATGATAATAACCATTAATGATGTTCTTGTACATAGCTGACATTCTGGGTTAAACTAACTGACTGTGTGGATGAAGTCAATCTGAACATGAAATCATTGATCACACTTTACTGATTGGATGTGTCAACAATCTGAAGATTCAATAATCAATAAAGATGATTTTTATCAACAGTGATCAAAGTGTTTTCTTCTCATTCAAAGCTTGTGTACTTTTACTGTAATACTGCATACTACATCACTATAATACTGCAGTACTTTTACTGTAATACTGCATACTACATCACTATAATACTGCAGTACTTTTACTGTAATACTGCATACTACATCACTATAATACTGCAGTACTTTTACTGTAATACTGCATACTACATCACTATAATACTGCAGTACCTTTTCTTGTAATGGAGTATTTGTACATAGCAGTAAAGTTAAATGTTGAGCAGCTTTTAACTGAGACTTTACTGTTAATGAGGAAACAGTTTGAATCCACAGTGCGGCTCCTCGTCCTGATGACATTTAAACACAACAAGCTCCACTCTGAGATCAGAGTTCATTGTTCTCTCCCTTCAGAGCTACAGTTTGATGATGGGTGTAACCATCATGTGACTCAGCACAGACCTGTCAGACTGCATTCAGCAGAATGACGTGTTCAGATCTGTTCACACCTGTTTCATTTATCAGGAAGTGAAACTCAGACAGTCGTTGCCTCTGAGAGCTGAAATGGCGCAGAGAGATCAGCTGGACCGAGAAACACTCAGCTGTTCGATCTGTCTGGATCTACTGAAGGATCCGGTGGGTCTTCACTGTGGACACAGTTACTGTATGAGCTGTATTAAAGGATTCTGGGATGGAGAGGATCAGAGGAGGATCTACAGCTGCCCTCAGTGCAGAGAGGCCTTCACACCGAGGCCTGTCCTGAAGAAAAACACCATGTTAGCAGCTTTAGTGGAGCAGCTGAAGAAGACTGGACTCCAAGCTGCTCCTGCTGATCACTGCTATGCTGGACCTGAAGATGTGGCCTGTGATGTCTGTACTGGGAGGAAGCTGAAAGCCTTCAAGTCCTGTCTGCAGTGTCTGGTGTCTTACTGTGAGAATCACCTCCAGCCTCACTTTGAATCAACCAAATTAAAGAAACACAAGCTGGTGGAGCCCTCGGAGAAGCTCCAGGAGAACATCTGCTCTCGTCATGATGAGGTGATGAAGATATTCTGCCGTACAGATAAGAAGTGTATCTGTTATCTGTGCACTATGGAGGATCATAAAGGCCACGACACAGTCCCAGCTGTAGCAGAAAGGACTGAGAGGCAGAGAGAGCTCGAGGTGAGTCGACTAAACATCCAGCAGAGAATCCAGGACAGAGAGAAAGATGTGAAGCTGCTTCAACAGGAGGTGGAGGCCGTCAGTCGCTCTGCTGATAAAGCAGTGAAGGACAGTGAGAAGATCTTCACTCAGCTGATCTGTCTCCTCCAGGAAAGAAGCTCTGATGTGAAGCAGCAGATCAGATCCCAGCAGGAAACTGAAGTGAGTGGAGTCAAAGAGCTTCAGGAGAAGCTGCAGCAGGAGATCACTGAGCTGAAGAGGAAAGACGCTGAACTGAAGCAGCTCTCACACACAGAGGATCACAACCAGTTTCTACACAACTACCCCTCAGTGTCACAACTCAGTGAACCTACAGACTCATCCAGCATCAATATCCGTCCTCTCAGATACTTTGAGGATGTGACAGCAGCTGTGTCAGAGCTCAGAGACAAACTACAGGACATCCTGAGGGACAAATGGACAAACATCTCACTGGCAGTGACTGAAGTGGACGTTTTACTGCCACAACCACCCAAGACCAGAGCTGAGTTCTTAAAATATTCACGTGAAATCACTCTGGATCCAAACACAGTAAACGAATGGCTGTTATTATCTGAGGGGAACAGAAAAGTAGAATGGACGTTACAAGAACAGTTTTATTATAGTCACACAGACAGATTCCCTGATCAGTTTCAGGTCCTGAGTAGAGAGAGTCTGACTGGACGTTGTTACTGGGAGGTGGAGAGGAGCGGAGAGGATGGAGTTCGTGTAGCAGTCTCATACAAGAATATCAGCAGAGCAGGAAATAAATCTCTATTTGGACGTAATGACAAATCTTGGTCTTTAACTTGTTACACTAACAGGTATGAATTTTGGTTCAACAACATTAAAACTCCCGTCTCAGGTCCTCGTTCCTCCAGAGTCGGAGTGTACCTGGATCACAGAGCAGGTATTCTGTCCTTCTACAGCGTCTCTGAAACCATGACTCTCCTCCACAGAGTCCAGACCAGATTCACTCAGCCTCTCTATGCTGGATTTTGGGTTGGAGGCACAGTTGAGTTGTGTAAAGTGAAATAGACAGAAGTAATTTCAGACTTCATGTGTCAGATGTTGTAATTCTTCATGTTTTTGTCTCCATGTCTCTGAGCTGCTCAGAGATCAGCTGACATGCTAATAGTGATATTCAACACTTTATTTTACTTTATGTATGTGTCGTTTATATGTTCAGTTTCTTTAAATGTGACTTTTTCCTGTGTGTTTTTATCCATGGAGGCTCTCACTGCTCATCACCATGTTTTTAACCTTCACTGACATTTCTTCAGATGAAAATATGAACTTTCGATTATTTTTGTAATTGATTAGTCTATCAATTATTTCATCGAGTAATCGAATACATTATTTTGCCTAATTAAATAGCAGTAGTAAAAATTAGAAAAAGGACAAAAACATGTCTCTGAAAATGAACAATCAATTGGGTTTTATTCCTGGACATTCATTTTTAAAATCAAAACTAAACCCATTTATTGCATTTGAAAATAATACAGTAAAGCGAAATGACTTTGAAACAACACATATTTAAGATTTATAACTTAGACGGCGGCTATTTGGTCTAAATATTCAGTTTTTTAAAGCAAAACTAAACCCATTTATTGCATTCAGTGCATTTGACTTCAGTGCCATCTGAAACAAATACATGAACTTTTCTTTTAGTGTGGCATCATTAGGCTACCATACTAATTAAGCGCACTAGATTCCCCTGCTCCTCCTACTTCAGCTTTCAGTGTAGAGACCTGAGATCAACCTGCTCCAAACTCCTCTCCTCATCTCCGACTGCTTACTGAGATCTTCTCAGCAGGTAGAAGCTTTTAGTTCACTAACTAGAAGAAAGTTCCACATGATCCACACGGTGACATTAGAAAAAGAAGACGCGATGTGGAAATATTAGTGTGCGCGCCCCATGTCGCCCCCGACTAGATGCCGCACACACTTTCTAGTTTTCACTCTCTAGTAAACTGCTCCGCGACATAGCGAGTGATGCAATGTGCGTCAGTAATAACCATCCCTGTAAAACACAAGCTGAGCAGGTCATATGAACGAGTGAAATTAATTAAATGAAGCTTTGATTTGTGAAAAACTGCCTCGATCATGTTTTGTAATCGAATTATTCAAATAATTGGAATAATCGTTTCAGCCCTGAATGTTAGTTTCATGTTTGTATTGATGTATTTGTGTCTGTTGTTTCTTAAACAGAGAAAACAGCAGAACTTCCTTCATCACAGATATTTTGTTCTCATCACTTTGTAAATTCATAACGAAATGTTCAATCAAACTGTAATGATCATGATAATAATCATTAATGATGTTCTTGTACATAGCTGACATTCTGGGTTACACTAACTGACTGTGTGGATGAAGTCAATCTGAACATGAAATCATTGATCACACTTTACTGATTGGATGTGTCAACAATCTGAAGCTTCAATAATCAATAAAGATGATTTTTATCAACAGTGATCAAAGTGTTTTCTTCTCATTCAAAGCTTCTGGAGAAAATGTGAAACTACAATGAGAGTTTATTAGAGACAGTTTTCCTCCTGAAATACTACAAAGTTAACTTAATAATACTGCAGTACTTTTACTGTAATACTGCAAACTACATCACTCATAATACTGCAGTACTTTTACAGTAATAGTGCATACTACATCACTCATAATACTGCAGTACTTTTACTGTAATATTGCATACTACATCACTCATAATACTGCAGTACTTTTACTGTAATACTGCAATAATAATACTGTCTTGTGTGTGTCCTGATGACATTTAAACACAACAAGCTCCACCCTGAGATCAGAGTTCATTGTTCTCTCCCTTCAGAGCTACAGTTTGATGACGAGTGTAAACAACATGTGACGCAGCACAGATGTCAGGCTGGTTTTACAACTTCATCATATGATATTCAAAGTTCAAAGTTATTAAACTTATCAGGAAGTGAAGCTCAGTCAGTCATTGCCTCTGAGAGCTGAAATGGCGCAAAAAGATCAGCTGTACCGAGAAACACTCAGCTGTTCGATATGTCTGGATCTACTGAAGGATCCGGTGGGTCTTTCCTGTGGAGACAGCTACTGCATGAGCTGTATTAAAGGATTCTGGGATGGAGAGGATCAGAGGAAGATCTACAGCTGCCCTCAGTGCAGAGAGGCCTTCACACCGAGGCCTGTCCTGAAGACAAACACCATGTTAGCAGCTTTAGTGGAGCAGCTGAAGAAGACTGGACTCCAAGCTGCTCCTGCTGATCACTGCTATGCTGGACCTGAAGATGTGGCCTGTGATGTCTGCACTGGGAGGAAGCTGAAAGCCTTCAAGTCCTGTCTGCAGTGTCTGGTCTCTTACTGTGAGAATCACCTCCAGCCTCATTACACTGTTGGTCAATTTAAGAAACACAAGCTGGTGGAGCCCTTGGAGAAGATCCAGGAGAACATCTGCTCTCGTCATGATGAGGTGATGAAGATATTCTGCCGTACAGATAAGAAGTGTATCTGTTATCTGTGCACTATGGAGGATCATAAAGGCCACGACACAGTCCCAGCTGCAGCAGAAAGGACTGAGAGGCAGAGAGAGCTCGAGGTGAGTCGACTAAACATCCAGCAGAGAATCCAGGACAGAGAGAAAGATGTGAAGCTGCTTCAACAGGAGGTGGAGGCCGTCAGTCGCTCTGCTGATAAAGCAGTGGAGGACAGTGAGAAGATCTTCACTCAGCTGATCCGTCTCCTCCAGAAAAGAAGCTCTGATGTGAAGCAGCAGATCAGATCCCAGCAGGAAACTGAAGTGAGTGGAGTCAAAGAGCTTCAGGAGAAGCTGCAGCAGGAGATCACTGAGCTGAAGAGGAAAGATGCTGAACTGAAGCAGCTCTCACACACAGAGGATCACAACCAGTTTCTACACAACTACCCCTCAGTGTCACAACTCAGTGAACCTACAGACTCATCCAGCATCAATATCCGTCCTCTCAGATACTTTGAGGATGTGACAGCAGCTGTGTCAGAGCTCAGAGATAAACTACAGGACATCCTGAAGGACAAATGGACAAACATCTCACTGGCAGTGACTGAAGTGGACGTTTTACTGTCAGAACCAGAACCCAAGACCAGAGCTGAGTTCTTAAAATATTCACATGAAATCACTCTGGATCCAAACACAGCAAACACACTACTGTTATTATCTGAGAGAAACAGAAAAGTAAAACGGACGGAACAACAACAGTCTTATTCTAGTCACATCGACAGATTCACTGATAGGTGGCAGGTCCTGAGTAGAGAGAGTCTGATTGGACGTTGTTACTGGGAGGTGGAGTGGGAAGGATGGTTCGGAGTTTATGTAGCAGTCTCATACAAGAATATCAGCAGAGCAGGAATTGAATCTGTATTTGGACGTAATGACAAATCTTGGTCTTTATATTGTGGCACTAACAGGTATGCATTTTGGTTCAAAAACATCAAAACTCCCGTCTCAGATCCTGGTTCCTCCAGAGTCGGAGTGTACCTGGATCACAGAGCAGGTATTCTGTCCTTCTACAGCATCTCTGAAACCATGACTCTCCTCCACAGAGTCCAGACCACATTCACTCAGCCTCTCTATGCTGGATTTTTGGTTAGTGTTGGATCCACAGCTGAGTTGTGTAAATTGAAATAGACAGAAGTCATTTCAGACTTCATGTGTCAGATGTTGTAATTCTTCATGTTTTTGTCTCCATGTTTCTCAGTTGCTCAGAGATCAGCTGACATGCTAATAGTGATATTCAACACTTTATTTTACTTTATGTATGTATCGTTTATATGTTCAGTTTCTTTAAATGTGACTTTTTCCTGTGTGTTTTTATCCATGGAGGCTCTCACTGCTCATCACCATGTTTTTAACCTTCACTGACATTTCTTCAGATGGAAATGTGAACTTCTCTTTGTTCTAAATGTTAGTTTCATGTTTGTATTGATGTATTTGTGTCTGTTGTTTCTTAAACAGAGAAAACAGCAGAACTTCCTTCATCACAGATATTTTGTTCTCATCACTTTGTAAATTCATAAAGAAATGTTCAATCAAACTGTAATGATCATGATAATAATCATTAATGATGTTCTTGTACATAGCTGACATTCTGGGTTAAACTAACTGACTGTGTGGATGAAGTCAATCTGAACATGAAATCATTGATCACACTTTACTGATTGGATGTGTCAACAATCTGAAGCTTCAATAATCAATAAAGATGATTTTTATCAACAGTGATCAAAGTGTTTTCTTCTCATTCAAAGCTTCTGGAGAAAATGTGAAACTACAATGAGAGTTTATTAGAGACAGTTTTCCTCCTGAAATACTACAAAGTTCACTTAATAATACTGCAGTACTTTTACTGTAATACTGCATACTACATCACTATAATACTGCAGTACTTTTACTGGAATACTGCAGTACTTTTACTGTAATACTGCATACTACATTACTATAATACTGCAGTACTTTTACTGTAATACTGCATACTACATCACTATAATACTGCAGTACTTTTACTGTAATACTGCATACTACATCACTCATAATACTGCAGTACTTTTACTGTAATACTGCATACTACATCACTATAATACTGCAGTACTTTTACTGTAACACTGCATACTACATCACTCATAATACTGCAGTACTTTTACTGTAATACTGCATACTACATCACTATAATACTGCAGTACTTTTACTGTAATACTGCATACTACATCACTATAATACTGCAGTACTTCTACTGTAATACTGCATACTACATCACTATAATACTAATCACTTTCCTCTGATCCGCATACTGTACTGATATTAAAGATACTGAGAACTAAAATATTATGCTATATTACATTGATGTTCCTCTTTAAATGGATAAAATGAAGCAGATGCTTGTTGAGGTTTGACTTTGACCGTCTCTCTTCTGGTTGAAGAAGCTCATTTACATTCTGTCTCTCTGTAATCACTGTTTCATTTACACATCAAGTCTTGTTCTGCCTCAATGAAAATGTTGTTTTCCAGTAATGAGTGACCTTTGAATGCAACACACACACATACACACACACACACACACACACACACGCACACACACGCACGCACACACACGCACGCACACACACGCACACACATGCAAACACATGCACACAAACTCGCGCGCACAAACACACACACATATACACCATAGACTGTATAAAAGAAATGGACGTAACATCCGTGACGTCACCCATTGGTTTGTTGACTGCTGCTCAGAAGCCAATAGTTTCTAACCTAGGCAGCACCATCTTGAACATTTCAGGTGCATGCTGGGAAAAAATTACCACGGATTCTACTTATATGGGCATGAGGTGGAGTCATGGGCGGAGCGGGGAGGTTGCTATGGTTACGAGGGCTGGATCTCGAGGACATTGGTCAATCAACCTGTCAATCAGGACGTAGCCACGCCCTAATGCATACCCTGCTTTATCGTCACATATAAAATCAGGGAGGCCAAAATGTCCCAAATGAACATCATACTGCATTGAAGAAGGCTTTAAACTAGCGATTGAGACCATAAACACATTTTGAAAACGTTTACTGAGGTTAGAAATCAAGTGAGAAGTTGGTGAATTCTCCATTGACTTGTATAGAGACGGTCGCCCCCTGGTGGCCTTTTGATAGAATGCAGCTCTAAGTTACTTCCTGGTTGGCCTCATTTCAGAGGACCGGAACTCCCCACCTGATACACACACACACACACACACACACACACACACACACACACACACACACACACACACAGTAACAGCTGCTGATGTTCCAGTGCTGCTGCTCTGTTTAGTACCTGTGTGTTGCGGCTGTAGACGATGACTCCTCTGTCAGGTCTCCTCTTCGGCAGTGTCTGCACGGCAGCGTTGTGGTACTGCGCTCCCGTCAGTCGGTGTCTGAATCCGCCCAGAAAGGCTTTCTGCTGCGGCGGACGCTCGATCTCCACCACCACTTCCTGAAACGCTCCGTCCTCTGGAAGTCACACATGGAAAGTGATGGATGAGCCGCTGAAGCTTGATGTTATTCTGTGTTACTGTCAGTAAGCATCTTCCTCCTTTCCTTCCTTCCTTCCTTCCTTCCTTCCGTCTGTCCTTCCTCCCTCCTTCCTTCTCTTTTTCTTTACTCCCCATTACCTTCCTTCCTTCTTCCTCCCTCCCTTCCTTCCTTCCTCCCTTCCCTCCTTTCCTTCCTTCTTCCCCCCTTCCTTCTTCTCCTTCTTCCTTCCTCCCTTCCTTCTTCTCCTTCTTCCTTCCTCCCTCCCTCCCCCCTTTCCTTCTTCCTTCCTCCCTTCCTTCCTCCTTTCCTTCCTTCTCCTTCTTCCTTCCTCCCTCCCTCCCTCCCTCCTTTCTTTTCCTTCTTTCCTCCCTCCCTTCCTTCTTCCTCTCTTCCTTCCTTCCGTCCTTCCTCCTTTCTCCCTTCCTTCCTTCCACCCTAATCTCCCTTCCTTCCGTCTTCCTCCCTTCCTTCCTTCCTTCCTTAACTCGTCCGTACCTGTTTGAACTCTGACGGTGATGACATCTGGCATATTGTCGTGTTCGGGGGGGCGAAGTGGACGCAGCGGATGAGCGTTCGGGTCTGTGGAGCTCATCTCCATCCGGATGGAGCCGTGAGGCCGAACGCCGAGCTCCATCAGGCTCTGCTGCTCCTCCACCATCCTGCCTGAGAAAGACAGACAGACAGACAGACACACACAGCTATTAATTAGTCTTTGGTAGCACGTTTGATCATTTCCAAACCTATCCGACCCCCCACACATCCTGGAAACCCTCCATGTTACAGGTCAGTGTGTAGAAGGAGTGCTCTATCTTTAGCCTGACTGAGACCAGAGCCTTCAGCACCAGCGCCGGCTCCGTCCAGCCATCACCTGACATCTGGTTCTTGCGGCTCTTCCAAATAGCAAGCTTTGCAGTAGCCAGTAAAAAATTGATAAGAACCAGTCTGCTTTTTTTTCATGGTGTATCTGGGCCCAAAAAGTGATAAAGAAAACACCTCCCCCAAAGCCTCCACTCATCCCTGCACCATCCTAAATAGACCAGCTAACCGAGGACAGGAAACCACCAGGTGTTCCACGGTTTCTGACTCCCTGCAAGAAGGACAGCCCCCCTTAGTGCTGGGGTCCAGGTGAGCCCTGTATCTGTTCATGGCTAATATTCCATGTATCATCCTCAGCCATCCGTTTCTCAACCGGAGGCTTATACAGGACCCGCCAGCAGCCTTTAGAGGAAGAGCCTGTATCAAAAACCTCAGTCCATTTAGATTCCTTGAGTCCGGTTAACGAGGCGATGTTCAGGACCTTCACGCAGCTCTGGTACAGCGGCTTACTCCCAACTGAGATGAACTCACCCAGAGCTGGAGTTTTCAGGGAGAGAAGCATGCCACTTGCCTCTCTCCACTCCCCCACAGCAGGATTAATGATGAGGGAGGGGAAACCATATTCACGACCCTCATTACACCGATCGATCAACTCCAGGTCCCGAACAAAGGCCCTCAGTGGACCAGAGAGAGACAACCCCACCTCATCCACAAGTTTCCTCAGGAACCTGGTCGACCTGATTTTAATTAGTTCGGTCAGCTGTTCCAAGGACATCTTCATCAGATGTCCCAACTTAACAACCCCTGCCTCAACGAAACGAGTTCTCAAAGTGGCTGAGGAGAGCATGTCATTAGCCAAAAAACTGTTATTAAACAGCGGCTCCTCATACAGCCACATCCCGGGCCTGGGGTCAGGAGGTCTAGTGATGATAAGCGTCCTCCATCAAGTACGGACCGGTAAAATGGTGTGATTCCAGTCAGGTTGCACTGGGAGTCCATCAGAAAGAGTTGCTTATCTAGACCGAGTTGCCCCGCCTTCCTGAGGATGAGCCGGGCGGGAGCCAACCAGCAGAGAGCAGCCGTACAGCAACTTCTGAGCTGCCTGCAACCTGAAAGCTGCTGTCCTTGACTTGATGTGTATCAGGCCCTGCCCTCCCTCTGCCACAGGGAGATACAGGACCTCCACCAGCAACCAGTGAAGACCCGACCAGAAAAAATCCACAAGGAGCCGCTGCAGTGCTTCCATAAGACCAGGAGGGGGAACCAGTACTTGTAGCTTGTGCCACAGAGATGAGGCGACCAGGTTATTGATAACAAGGACTCTTCCCCTGTAGCACAACTGGGGGAGCAGCCATTTCCACCTAGACAACATGGCCTCCACCTTTCCCAGCACTCCCTCCCAAAGAATCAAAGAAACAAACAAACAAACACCAAAGTACTACAGTCTTTTTGTTACTATACTCCCATCACAGCTCAACAGGGAAACAGAAACATTTGTCAAGTTTATCTTAAATATAATATATTCTACATGGTTACTTTAGCCAGTAGTTTGTTTTGACTAACAGGAGTCAGACTGGGATCACTGGTTACCACAACTGACTCAACACACTCCAACCAATCGGAGCCTTCGCCTGTCACCAATCAGCAGCAGAGGAACATGTACGTACCGTCCAGAGAGACCTGCAGAACCTCGGCAGGAACTCTGAGCTCTGAGGAGAGATGACGCTTCATCTCCTGAATGCTGAGACCGATGGCGAACGCTACGGTCATCACATGACCCTCAGGAACCAGAACCACCTTCACTGTAACCACACACACACACACACACACACACACAGACACACACACACACAGACACACAGACACACAGACACACAAACACACAAACACACACACACACACACACACACAGTGTTTAGATCCTTTACTGCAGTATTATAGTGATGTAGTATGCAGTATTACAGTAAAAGTACTGCAGTATTATAGTGATGTAGTATGCAGTATTACAGTAAAAGTACTGCAGTATTATAGTGATGTAGTATGCAGTATTACAGTAAAAGTACTGCAGTATTATAGTGATGTAGTATGCAGTATTACAGTAAAAGTACTGCAGTATTATAGTGATGTAGTATGCAGTATTACAGTAAAAGTACTGCAGTATTATAGTGATGTAGTATGCAGTATTACAGTAAAAGTACTGCAGTATTATAGTGATGTAGTATGCAGTATTACAGTAAAAGTACTGCAGTATTATAGTGATGTAGTATGCAGTATTACAGTAAAAGTACTGCAGTATTATAGTGATGTAGTATGCAGTATTACAGTAAAAGTACTGCAGTATTATAGTGATGTAGTATGCAGTATTACAGTAAAAGTACTGTAGTATTATGAGTGATGTAGTATGCAGTATTACAGTAAAAGTACTGCAGTATTATAGTGATGTAGTATGCAGTATTACAGTAAAAGTACTGTAGTATTATGAGTGATGTAGTATGCAGTATTACAGTAAAAGTACTGCAGTATTATAGTGATGTAGTATGCAGTATTACAGTAAAAGTACTGCAGTATTATAGTGATGTAGTATGCAGTATTACAGTAAAACTGCTGCAGTATTATAGTGATGTAGTATGCAGTATTACAGTAAAAGTACTGCAGTATTATAGTGATGTAGTATGCAGTATTACAGTAAAAGTACTGCAGTATTATAGTGATGTAGTATGCAGTATTACAGTAAAAGTACTGTAGTATTATGAGTGATGTAGTATGCAGTATTACAGTAAAAGTACTGCAGTATTATAGTGATGTAGTATGCAGTATTACAGTAAAAGTACTGTAGTATTATGAGTGATGTAGTATGCAGTATTACAGTAAAAGTACTGCAGTATTATAGTGATGTAGTATGCAGTATTACAGTAAAACTGCTGCAGTATTATAGTGATGTAGTATGCAGTATTACAGTAAAAGTACTGCAGTATTATAGTGATGTAGTATGCAGTATTACAGTAAAAGTACTGCAGTATTATAGTGATGTAGTATGCAGTATTACAGTAAAAGTACTGCAGTATTATGAGTGATGTAGTATGAAGTATTACAGTAAAAGTACTGCAGTATTATGAGTGATGTAGTATGAAGTATTACAGTAAAAGTACTGCAGTATTATGAGTATATCTCAGGTCTTTTTCTTTATAATATAACAGTTAGTTGTTAGTTGTGTTGGTGTGATGGGATTTATAAACCTCCACACTTCCTTCATGTTAGCAGCTCTACTTTGTTCCCTTTCTGTTTCACAGCTTTCTTTGCTCCCACTAAAGCAGGTTTAACAGGATATTGATCCACATCTTTTATAATTTGTTGTGTCAGATTATCCAGAAACATCACAACACATCTGATGTAGCTCATAAATTCACCTCATGTCACGAACAACACTGCCTACATGCTGAACGCTCTATTTTCTGACTAATCTGATCACTGCTCTGTAATAATATGTAAATTGAATCATCTGTGACGAATGCATTTAGGGACAATGTTCTGCTGTCAACAGATCAGTGTGAGTCAGTCCAAATCTGATGCACGCTTTATTTGTATTATTTTTATACAGGATTTAATTTAGAAGATAAGCTGAATAAATGTGACGAGGCAGCTGAAACACCAACGTGTGCAGATGAAGGAGCAGTTCTCTGAGTCTCACCGGTAGCTGTAGAGTTCCCCACATGTTCGGCTCTCTGAGGATCTCCGAGCGGCTCGCTGTCATCGGGAAGATCAGCCTGAGTTTCCTGCACATCTGCACACAGTGAAGACAACAGAAGATCAGGTTCTTTAGACATTAGACTGCAGAACTTTTGGATGGATTTCTATTAAAACTCTCATATTATTATAACTTTGGTGAGGTGTTCACTTTTCATCAGAAGAAGAAGAGGATGAACTTTTATTTTAGACACATTCACAAGTTCATATCAATAAAACAAACATGAAGAATTATATTACAATACAAAGAAAAGACAGTACAGATATATTTACTGTAATACTGCATACTACATCACTCATAATACTGCAGTACTTTTACTGTAATACTGCATACTACATCACTATAATACTGCAGTACTTTTACTGTAATACTGCATACTACATCACTCATAATACTGCAGTACTTTTACTGTAATACTGCATACTACATCACTATAATACTGCAGTACTTTTACTGTAATACTGCATACTACATCACTCATAATACTGCAGTACTTTTACTGTAATACTGCATACTACATCACTATAATACTGCAGTACTTTTACTGTAATACTGCATACTACATCACTCATAATACTGCAGTACTTTTACTGTAATACTGCATACTACATCACTATAATACTGCAGTACTTTTACTGTAATACTGCATACTACATCACTATAATACTGCAGTACTTTTACTGTAATACTGCATACTACATCACTATAATACTGCAGTACTTTTACTGTAATACTGCATACTACATCACTATAATACTGCAGTACTTTTACTGTAATACTGCATACTACATCACTATAATACTGCAGTACTTTTACTGTAATACTGCATACTACATCACTATAATACTGCAGTACTTTTACTGTAATACTGCATACTACATCACTCATAATAATGCAGTACTTTTACTGTAATACTGCATACTACATCACTATAATACTGCAGTACTTTTACTGTAATACTGCATACTACATCACTATAATACTGCAGTACTTTTACTGTAATACTGCATACTACATCACTATAATACTGCAGTACTTTTACTGTAATACTGCATACTACATCACTATAATACTGCAGTACTTTTACTGTAGTAAAAGTTTTCATGCAGAACTTTTCGTTGTAGTATTTTTACTCTATTGTATTAGTACTTTTACTGCAGTAAAGTAACTTCTTCCAGTGCTGCTGCTGACAAGTTCAACATGTGACTCAGCACAGAGCTGTCAGGCTGGTTTTACAACTTTATCACATGATGTTCAAAGTTCAAAGTCATTAAACTTATCAGGAAGTGAAGTTCAGTCAGTCGTTGCCTCTGAGAGCTGAAATGGCGCAGAAAGATCAGCTGGACCGAGAAACACTCAGCTGTTCGATCTGTCTGGATCTACTGAAGGATCCGGTGACTATTCCCTGTGGACACAGCTACTGTATGAGCTGTATTAAAGGATTCTGGGATGGAGAGGATCAGAGGAAGATCTACAGCTGCCCTCAGTGCAGAGAGGCCTTCACACCGAGGCCTGTCCTGAAGAAAAACACCATGTTAGCAGCTTTAGTGGAGCAGCTGAAGAAGACTGGACTCCAAGCTGCTCCTGCTGATCACTGCTATGCTGGACCTGAAGATGTGGCCTGTGATGTCTGCACTGGGAGGAAGCTGAAAGCCTTCAAGTCCTGTCTGCAGTGTCTGGTCTCTTACTGTGAGAATCACCTCCAGCCTCATTACACTGTTGGTCAGTTTAAGAAACACAAGCTGGTGGAGCCCTCGGAGAAGCTCCAGGAGAACATCTGCTCTCGTCATGATAAGGTGATGAAGATATTCTGCCATACAGATAAGAAGTGTATCTGTTATCTGTGCACTATGGAGGATCATAAAGGCCACAACACAGTCCCAGCTGCAGCAGAAAGGACTGAGAGGCAGAGAGAGCTCGAGGTGAGTCGTCTAAACATCCAGCAGAGAATCCAGGACAGAGAGAAAGATGTGAAGCTGCTTCAACAGGAGGTGGAGGCCGTCAGTCGCTCTGCTGATAAAGCAGTGGAGGACAGTGAGAAGATCATCACTCAGCTGATCCGTCTCCTCCAGAAAAGAAGCTCTGATGTGAAGCAGCAGATCAGATCCCAGCAGGAAACTGAAGTGAGTGGAGTCAAAGAGCTTCAGGAGAAGCTGCAGCAGGAGATCACTGAGCTGAAGAGGAAAGACGCTGAACTGAAGCAGCTCTCACACACAGAGGATCACAACCAGTTTCTACACAACTACCCCTCAGTGTCACAACTCAGTGAACCTACAGACTCATCCAGCATCAATATCCGTCCTCTGAGACACTTTGAGGATGTGACAGCAGCTGTGTCAGAGCTCAGAGATAAACTACAGGACATCCTGAGGGACAAATGGACAAACATCTCACTAACAGAGACTGAAGTGAAGGTTTTACTGCCACAACCACCCAAGACCAGAGCTGAGTTCTTAAAATATTCACGTGAAATCACTCTGGATCCAAACACAGTAAACACATGGCTGTTATTATCTGAAGGGAACAGAAAAGTAAAATGTATGTTTCCACCACAGTTTTATTCTAGTCACACAGACAGATTCACCGATAGGTGTCAGGTCCTGAGTAGAGAGAGTCTGACTGGACGTTGTTACTGGGAGGTGGTGAGGGGAAGAGGAGCTCATGTAGCAGTCTCATACAAGAATATCAGCAGAACAGGAGATGAATCTGAATTTGGATGTAATGACAAATCTTGGTCTTTATATTGTGAAACTAACAGTTATACATTTTGCTTCAACAACATTAAAACTCCCGTCTCAGGTCCTCGTTCCTCCAGAGTCGGAGTGTACCTGGATCACAGAGCAGGTATTCTGTCCTTCTACAGCGTCTCTGAAACCATGACTCTCCTCCACAGAGTCCAGACCACATTCACTCAGCCTCTCTATGCTGGACTTTATGTTACAGGCACAGCTGAGTTGTGTAAAGTGAAATAGACAGAAGTCATTTCAGACTACATGTGTCAGATGTTTTAATTCTTCATGGTTTTGTTTCCATGTTTCTGAGATGCTCAGAGATCAGCTGACATGCTAATAGTGATATTCAATACTTTATTTTACTTTATGTATGTGTTGTTTATATTATCAGTTTCTTTAAATGTGACTTTTTCCTGTGTGTTTTTATCCATGGAGGCTCTCACTGCTCATCACCATGTTTTTAACCTTCACTGACATTTCTTCAGATGAAAATGTGAACTTCTCTTTGTTCTAAATGTTAGTTTCATGTTTGTATTGATGTATTTGTGTCTGTTGTTTCTGAAACAGAGAAAACAGCAGAACTTCCTTCATCACAGATATTTTGTTCTCATCACTTTGTAAATTCATAAAGAAATGTTCAATCAAACTGTAATGATCATGATAATAATCATTAATGATGTTCTTGTACATAGCTGACATTCTGGGTTAAACTAACTGACTGTGTGGATGAAGTCAATCTGAACATGAAATCATTGATCACACTTTACTGATTGGATGTGTCAACAATCTGAAGCTTCAATAATCAATAAACATGATTTTATCAACAGTGATCAAAGTGTTTTCTTCTCATTCAAAGCTTGTGTACTTTTACTGTAATACTCCATACTACATCACTATAATACTGCAGTACTTTTACTGTAATACTGCATACTACATCACTATAATACTGCAGTACTTTTACTATAATACTGCATACTACATCACTCATAATACTGCAGTACTTTTACTGTAATACTGCATACTACATCACTATAATACTGCAGTACTTTTACTGTAATACTTCATACTACATCACTATAATACTGCAGTACTTTTACTGTAATACTGCATACTACATCACTATAATACTGCAGTACTTTTACTGTAATACTGCATACTACATCACTATAATACTGCAGTACTTTTACTGTAATACTGCATACTACATCACTATAATACTGCAGTACTTTTACTGTAATACTGCATACTACAACACTATAATACTGCAGTACTTTTACTGTAATACTGCATACTACAACACTATAATACTGCAGTATGTTTATTTATTTAATATACTGAGTTTATACTGAGCAGCACATCAATGTATGGCTCTAAAATAAATACTATATAGTGTTATAGACGATGAACTCTCTCTCAGCCTGGCAGTCAAACAGTAGAAAGGTCAGAGTTAGTTTTCTGGTGATAACAGGTTGATTATCTTCTAACCTCCAGATAACAGAGACGTTAAAACAAATAATAGTGAGCGCGACTGTTCTCTGCTTCAGTGTTTCATTCTTTAAAGTAGGATGAATTAGGGTAATGTGCAGTTCTGATTTGTTTACCATATTTACTTATCATTCCAGTACATTAAATCAACACCTAAGATCATTATGAAATCCTGAAGATGTTTCGTCGTTAAATCAGAAGACTGAACTCAATTTTTTGCACGCCACACTTTTCAGATTTGTATTTGTAAAAACTCTTGAACACCGCATATCCTTTAACTTTCACTTCACAATAATGCTCTACTTTGTGATGCTCTATCACATTAAATCCCAATAAAATACAGGGTTAGTTAAGTTTGTGGTGACAAAATGTGGAGAAGTTCAACTTTTGCAAGGCACCGTATATGAACACCTAATCATTCATTATCATTATGAAATCCCTGAGATGTTTGCTTATTAAACCAGAAGATAATGTTTGAATATTGTACTCTAAAATAACATGGCTCTTTTATATAGTTTCAGAATTTGTAGATTGTGTAATATGGGACACTAGTTAGTTTTTAGGCCTAGAAATACTCTGATTTATACAAAGCTGCCTTATATCTGCCAATACAGTCTGAAATGTATAAACCCATAGCTTAAAAACTTGTAGGAATGTATGTTACACAATATAACTTACAAATTACGCATACTAGTTAGCTTTTACATAACTGAATAGAAGAAGAGATGAATGCACTGGAGCTTAGTTGTCCCTCATTACCATAATATAAACCCTACTAGTTTTACTTATCTGATGAAAAAAGCAAAAAAAAATATATAGGCCTATAGTAGGCCTACTAAAAATTCAAGGAGTATGAATACTTTTGCAAGGCCCTATATAATGTAATTCATGTGTAAATAAGGTAAACAAGTCAGAATTGCAAAAAGTGTCCCACATTACCAAAATCTACATTAAGCTAGCCTGTGACAGTCAGTTTTAAAATAAATAGAAGAAGAGATAAATGCACATGAGCTTAGTTGTCCCGTATTTACCTTAATATCAACCCCACCTGCAGCTGGAATCACATCCGGTCTCACATGAGCTTAGTTTTCCCGTATTTACCGTAATATCAACTCCACCTGCAGCTGGAATCACATCCGGTCTCACATGAGCTTAGTTTTCCCGTATTTACCTTAATATCAACCCCACAGTCTGCTGCTGGAACCACATCAGGTCTCATCTGAGCTTAGTTGTCCCATATTTACCTTAATATAAACCCTACCTGCAGCTGGAATTACATCCGGTCTCACCTGAGCTCCTCCCGGCAGCTTCTCCATCTCTGTCCGGCTCTCTGTCGCCATCTAGCGGCTCCTCTGCAGTAGCGCCTCCGGCTGCTCCTCGGTTCGTTTCTATCTTCTCTTCCTCCTCTTCTTCCTCTTCCTCCTGCTCCTCCTTCTCTCTGAGCTCAGACATACCAGCTCACTGATCCTCCCTCAGCTGTTTTATCTTCTTAAATCCTTTTAAATCTGTTTTATTTGTCTTTTATTTGACAATATGTTTGACTCAGCAAAGCGCAGCTAACCCCGTCCCTCTCTACTGTTAGTTTGGTTTCTAGGCAACGCCGGAGTTTACACGTTGCTGTAGCAACCGTGAGACACGTCACTGGCCCTGTTAAACCACTCAGGTTGTTTTATTCATTTACTTTAAAGATGTTTTTGATTATTAAAAGACAGATGAGAGAAAATAAATAATATAATAACATTTTTGGAAGTATTATGCTTTTTTTAACTTCACATTTAGTTTTAACTTTAGCACTTTTTTTGCAACTTTTACATCCAAAATATAAAATATGATCCACTGTTGATCCTCAATAGATAGATAGATATATACTTTATTTCATTTTCAAATTCATGTATCCAATAGCTCATACATAAACACAAAACACAAATATATTTAATAAATAAATAAATAAGATCAAATATATACAAAAAGTCTAAAAGTTAAAAAATAATATGTACCAAAAACCCCTAAAAGTTATAAAACTAATCAAAGATATACAAGAACAAGACTATACAAGACTTTATAAGATATTATTTACAAAAACACACAAACACCTGAACATAGCACTTACATGTACTCAATTACTTCCCTCCACTGTTTGCTGCTTGGCTTCAAATATTCATGACAAATAAAGTAGCTTTAAAGGAACAGTTCAACATTTCAGCTTTAAGCCATCTTGCACCAGCAGCATGAGTAGAAGCCCAGAGTAGCACAGAGCACAGCTGTAATAATTATACATGTTATAAGAGAAATAGCAGTAAGAGTAACACAAGCAGTAGTATTAACCTCCCTGTCGTCCTCCCGGGTCAAATTGACCCTGTCTGTTTTGACTGTTCCTTCTTTTCCTCCCTCCTTCTTCCCTTCTTTCCTCTCTCTCTCCTTGTCTCTTTCTTTCCTCCCCATTACCTTCCTTCTTTCCTTCCTTCCTCTTTTCCTTTCTCTCGCCCTCCCTCCTTCCTCCTTTCCTCCCTCCCTCCTTCCTTCTTTCCTTTCCTCCCTCCTTTCCTTCCTTTCTCCCTCCCTTCCTTCCTTTCTCCCTCCCTCCTTCCTTTCTCCCTCCCTCCCTCCTTTCCTTCCTTCTACCTCCCTTCCTTCCCTCCTTTCCTTCCTTCTCCCTCCCTTCCCTCCTTCCTTTCCTTCCTTTCTCCCTCCTTTCTTCCTCCTCCTCCCTCCCTCACTCCTTTCTTTCCTTCTTCCCTCCTTTCTCCCTCCTTTCCTTCTTTCTTCCTTCCTCCCTCCCTCCGTTCTTCTTTCCTTTCCTCCCTCCTTTCCTTCCTTCTACCTCCCTACCTTCCCTCCTTTCCTTCCTTCCTTCTACCTCCCTTCCTTCCTTCCTTCCTTTCCCTCCTTTCCTCCCTTCCTTCCTTGACTCGAGGACAACAGTAGTATTAAAATAAAGCATGTGATTAATAGTAGGAGGATAAATAGAGTCATACACACACGCAACACACATACATGCATATAAGTCTGAACAGATGATCTAACATATAAAACCAGGTTATGTCAGCATGAGGATGAAAACCGGTGTATTTTTGTGCTTCGCAGCTTCCCTCCATGTATAGTGTGAGTACAGGAGCTTTACATGCAGCTTCCCTCCATGTATAGTGTGAGTACAGGAGCTTTACATGCAGCTTCCCTCCATGTATAGTGTGAGTATAGGAGCTTTACATCGAGCTATACGCTGCTATTTCAGTCTGTGAGCCGGCTGAGGCGACTTGGTGGCCCCCGAAAAGCTCCTGTAATCTGCTGCTGGCTCCACACAGATCAAACAGCAGCCTGTAGAGAGACACACACACACACACACACACACAGGTGTTCATTGATCCAGGGGGAGATCTTTTCGTCATGTTAGCACTTCTTTAGGATTGCATAGTTGCTGAGTGTGACACTTAAACACAGTAATACAATATCCTGACACTTTTTTAACAAAGTTATGAAACAGCGTGAACTTGATACCTTCTAATATTATAAAAAAAAAACAGTGTTGGTGTGTAATTGATTTCAGATACTAAAGTACAATAATTAAAGGAGAGTTTAGCAATGTTTCAGGTGTGTTAAAGCAGCAGTCAGGTGTTCCTCTCTGTAATCATTCCTCATGTTCATACTGACTATTAAAACCTTCTAATGAGCTTTCAATGTAAAGTGATGGAGGACTTAATCATTATAAAGTAGATGATCAGCTTCTATTGAGCTTCAGCAGTCTGAGTTATTATATCAAGTGATATCTGACACATTTAATGAGTGGAAACTACTTAAAACTTTTAAATCCATGTTTCCACAGAAGGAGGACTGTGGGTTTAGTCCTCCATCACTTCCTGTTAACATGATGAAGGATCTAATGCTCAGTATGAACAGGAGGAATCATTACACACTGAATGCAGCATTATAGTACAAGTCTCTAGTCATTAGGGTCTCAATCTCTAAATTCAGACTTTCTAATAATTGTGTTGGTATTTAGATGTCTCTCGTTTTTCTGTCATGTCATTTAGTGTAATACATTTTTTTAGTTTGTGTCTCTGTATCATTTATTCTGAGTTATCGGCCTGTTGACTGAAACTTAACTCATATTTAGAATAATTCATTATGTTGGAGGTGAACAACAACAACAACAGGTGGATGATATAAAAAAAGAGTGAGTATAAGAATGAGAAACTGCAATCATCAGTGGTAGTCTGATTGATTGATTGATTGATTGATTGATTGATTGATTGATTGATTGATTGATTGATTGATTGAGTTATGTAAAGGAAACAGCTGTAAGTTATAATCAAAGCTTTGGTGAGAATGTGCAGCCTTGTCTTCTTTACATTTGGTAGTTTTATAGTTTTTTTAAATGTTCCCATGCTCTCTGTACTTCCCCCTTCTTTAAATAAACTCAACAAAAGATAAAAATAACTTATATCAAGCTGGTGAAAGTCATTAAGAGTCAATAAACTCCCAGCCAGGCAGAGCAAGAGAGAGAGAGAGAGAGTAGTAACTACCACATAGGAAACAATTACAAAACTCTTTCCTCATAAAAAAAAAAAGATTTAAAGCCTGGAACGGAGAACGGACAACGATTTACCCACACATCCATCATCTCATATTTTTCATGTTTCATAGACGAAGCAGTGCAGGAAAAAATACCCAACCCCCCCTCCATCCACCCCACTCCCCTCCCCTCCCCTTCTCTCCCCTTCCCCCCCTCCGATTGATTTTTGCCTTCCTAGAAACAACAGTGTGTGTGATCTTGAATGTGGGATTCCCGCCAAACAACAAAGCAAAGTCGTGGCTTAGCTCACACAATAAGCACATGTAACCACAGCCTATATTTAAGGTCAGCAGCAGGGCCGGGGGCCAGGTGTTGGACCACATGCCCACTCTGTGCAGACTCAGGGAGGGGGGGAGAGGGGAGAGGGGCAAAGTCAAAGCATCAGGGGAGAAGCAGGTCACGCCTAAATATAAAAACATTTGTGCTGGTTATCGTGAGAGCGAGAAGCCAGAGAGAGCTGATCACATAACTCACAGGTTGATCTGCAGAGACGCTCAGGTATTTCATGTTTGGATTATTGTTTACTGCTCAGTTACAAGTAAATTAGAGGGTGGACACAATAACATGAACACCTATAGATACGAAGTGTAATGCTTGTTCTGGTTTTTGTTAAATAATCCAAATTTTAAAGCAATTCTTTATATAATTTCTGCAATATTATAGTCATTTCATAGAAAGAAGTTAATGTAATTTGGTGCAAGTTGCCATGAAAGTTCATTCATCTTTATTTTTTACAATTATAACCATTATTAATCATATATATTGATTTGTTGCTTGTCTGTATAGTCATGTTTCACATATTTGCATGTTCAGCTGACCTACTGCTCTCTGACTGAGGCTTACATTCAATTCAGTAATTAGAAGTGCACCAAATTAATATTGCATCTGTTTTTTCTTCATTATTAGCATCAAATTACAAGAAAAATATGTAGGACATCATTAGGAAATCTGCAGATCTGTAAAAGGAAATGTTTTCTAGAAGTTTCTGTCTTTGTTGTTCCTTAGCCAAAAGATGTGATGATGATGATGAAGCAATTCTGGTTTTAGAGCAAAAATCTGATGATGATGATGTGAGGAAATCTGGGAAAATTTAAACTGAACATAATGAACTAGTTATGTCAGAGTAACATCATCATTTTTCAGTTTCAGTTCTGGTAAATAGTTGGATGGATATTTGCCATCACTGCTGTCATTTAGTAATATTAATGCAATGATTCAATAAATTAGAAAAACTCAGAATCAGCTTGTTTAAACATGTCCTGACATCTTCAAACATCTTCAGCCAGAAGACATTAAAGGGAAAAGTTCACATTTTGCTGCATCAGAAATACAGTAAAAAAAAAACCAAAAACAAACCAAGACAAGCATCAAGCATCTTGAATTAAACAACTTTAAAATGATGAGTTATCTAGACTTTGGAATGAGATGTGAACGCTCCATTTTAATATGAAATGTAATGTCAATCCTGCAGAGAATGATCACAGACTCTTATTGTCTTTTAGCTCCTTAGATTAGTCACATTGCTCTGCACCAAACAGCAAAGTTAGAAAGCAGCTGTGGAGGAAAGTGGAGCATCTAACAGCTGTGGAGAGAAAGCTAAGCTCAGATCTAAACTAAGCTCAGAGTTAGGGACAGGGATTTATTTAGGATCATTCACAAGTGCAGAATTTAATTATATGACTGCTGCAAACGGTAGTGGTAATAGTGTTTTATTCTGGTCCTTATTAACTATCTTCCAAACAGAATGCACATAGAAATAAACTCATAAATAAGGCATTAGATGAAAAGGAAAACAATAAATATTACATTGATTTTTAGTGACCATTTCAGCCAATGACTCAACTGAAATGTTTCACTCTTTATCATAATTGTTGTAAAGCAGTCGTCTCTAACTGGAGAGCTGCAGCACTACATGTTTTATCTTTCCACTCTAACACACCTGATTCTGAGTATCAGCTCGTTATCAAGCAGCTGAAGCCCGTCAAGAGGTTTGATAACGAGGTAATACTCAGAAGCAGGTGTGTGTTAGAGTAGAGAGATACCTGAAACATGCAGAGTTGGAATCAACAAACTCAGTCAGCAGCTGGTTGAAATGTTTGCTAATATGTTTGTGGTCATAATTAGCTCATAATGTCAGAGCTGGTGTTAAAGGATGAGGCTGAAATCTTCTATATATTACCTCTTGGATGCAAACCAACAATGAACTGATCTAGTAACAAGTATTATGTTTGTAGGCAAAAGTCTGATATCGAGTATTCCTCTGTTGTTGTGCAGAAACCTTTACATACTGTTCATATTCTGATTCATAATTAGTCTCTACACTTATTCCCATTCATACATTCCCCATTAGTCATTAATAAATGTTTGATTCATCCTTATTGAAGCCGTCAGAGAGTGTATTTATGTCTATTTTATGTCTATTTAATGTGTGCACTTCATGGCGAAGCTTCAAATCTCATTGTACTTTGTATAATGACAATAAAGGCATTCTATTCTATTCTATTCTATTCTATTCTATTCTATACTATGTATTTGTAGAAAAAAACCCACTCACAATCACTTTTTAGGGTCCATTTATACAAAAATATGCATCAGCTGCACATGTGGATCACCTTAGGAAAAGTCCAGCTAAAAGAAATGTGTAAAGGCTGTTTTTACAGCTGTCATCTGTAAAAATAGGGGTATAAACTAAAAGCATGGGAAAAAAATGCAGCCTAATCCTTTACAAACGTGTGTGTAGTTCTTCTGACCACAAAAGGTGAAAAAAACAACAAATAAATGAATACAGTCCAGTTTTCTCCTTCACATTCTGGATGAGAGTCTTATATTTTGTGCTGTGTCTCATCTCTCTCCTCCCTGCAGAATAATGAACAATTATGTGGAGTATGAGGAGGAGCTAAATGATTACTACATCCAGCTCAGTATTCAGGACTCCTGTCAAGATGCCTTCCTGAAATCTTCAGCCAGGTAACGAACGTCTCACCACTCCCTCATTTCACCCCAAACAAGAACCCAACTCACCAATCCTGTGCTTCCTCTTTCAGCTTAACAGCAGCGACAGATGAAAATCTGAGAGTCCTGGCTGCCATCGAGCAAGGTAGGCAGGCCGGCGTGCTGCAGATACTTTCACCATTACAGCAGAGCATTGTGTTTGTGTTTGTGTTCGGTCCAGTTGTCTCTCCTGCCAGGGAGCCAAAGTCACACGCTCAGCAGCTGTAGACGAGGACTGCCAGGCATCAGGAGGCTGGCAGGCCGACAGAGAGGGCATGATAAATAAACAGAGAGAGAGAGGGAGATGAATAAACACATAGAGAGAGAGAGAGAAGAGTTGCACTGTACAAGAGAAACAAAAGGTGGAAGAAAAACTGTTTGATAGATTTGTAGAAAACAGGAAAATAGTGCAGAATACTTTCTCACAGCTCTGGTGAGTCCTGCATGTTTCTGTTTCAGTTTTAAAAGAAACAACTTTCCTCTCGTCTTTCCTTATAAACCTGTGGGCTGTTGTCTTGTTGCCGTGGTGACCAGGTGAGGTCTTGGTGCTCAGGGAGATGCTCAGACACACTTTCGCCTTCAGTGAGTCGGACAGTCGCGGCTGGCTTCCTCTCCATCGAGCCGCATCCCAGCCGGTGCTGGAGATTCTGCAGACCATCCTGAGATGTGAGTCCTTTTTATTCAGTATAATAAATGTAATATAGAAAAAAATGTCACTCAGCATAAGTGTCAAACGATGTCATTAAAAAGTGTTATCTGCTTCATTAGAGGATTACTAGTCAGTTAATGTATCTGAAGGAGGATCAATAAGCATGCTAGACTACTGTATACATTACAGAAAGATAATCTACTACTAAGTTTAAAGTAATCAAATATACTGGCTACTAAAAGTAAACAGGCCAAACTTTGCACCTAGTACCCAGAAACAACACTGGGCTGTGCAGCTAATTTGATATAACTGTGTAATTTCCTCCCTCGGGTTGATCACATGATGCACACTGGTCCTGTTTCCTGCACAGAATCATTAGATTGCTCATTTGCAAAATGAGACGAATTCCACTGAGCATGCTCTAAAAATGTGAAGCATGAATAAGACTGCGGAAATACGGGAGCGCAAAGTTTATTTTTGGCGCCATTTTTGAATGCAGAATGTAGTTCTTAATACATCTATTGTCTTAAACCACAGCTGAGCTGGTCAGGAAAAACATCAAACTGTAACAGAGGTAAAAATATAACCTCGTCCCTCCTTCAACTGGAGGACGTGACACCAATAAATAAAGATGACAAGTAAAGATTAAACATCAGGTCACATCAGGTTGACATCATTAAAATAACTTCTGCCTGAAATATCATCCCACAGAATACTTCACTGCCTTCCAGCTGATTGACAGCTGATCTCAACAAGTCAAAAATAATGAGCGATGACTGATGCTTGCCACTCATTCAGCTCAGAGGTCAGCCAGCAGCGGCTCACCTGCCAGGTTAGCACAGCTGCAGGTCTGATATGAACTCCTGGACTTTCCATGTTGACCTCCTCTGCCTCTGTGTGTGTGTTTGTGTGTCAGTGGCGGCTCAGGGGCTCAGCCTGGAGGAGAGGACGGTCGTAGGAGGAGAGACGCCACTCACCCTCGCCATCAAAGCCGGACTGGAGCAGAATGTGTCGACCCTGCTGGAGTATGGAGCTTCACCTCACAACACCAACAGCAAAGACGAGTCGCCGCTGCTGCTGGGTAACGCTGCTGAGCCCCTCACACAGTTGAAAATAAAGAGTTATCAGAGTCTAACAAGGTTTTCACAACAAAAGTGCAAAGTTTAACATTGTTTCGGTCTTGTATCCAAGGGTCAGGAAGTAGTGTAATGGGTACCAGGGGTGCGAAAACTTGTCTTGTCTAAGTTATTCGACTAATGATAGACAACGAAGCCTTGACTCTTGGCTTGAAGTTGTGTACGGTTCTATGAGTCAGCTGCCAGAGCTACACCTTCCTTCCATCAAACATATGCACAAAAGCACTGATGCACACAGGAAGAGGGTAAATGAAAAGAAAAGGAGCTCAACATCAATGAAAGTAATTTTTTTGTAGTCTGCGAGCCCCCAATCATCTGGCAGGTTGTTTCATTAATCTGGGACCCTGAGTGAAAAGGTCCGGTCCCCCTTTGTTATAAATCTGGAGTTTGGAGCGGTAAGGAAAGACACCATGGAGGTTGGTAGTAAGACAGCAAGGAGGTTGGTAGTAACAGATGAAAGGTCGGGACAGATATTACACTTGATACCCTGACAGAGAAACACTCTTAAAGGTTTGTCACACCTTTATAATCAATTACCAATTAAAACACTTTTGCTGTTGAGTTCCAAACAGCATTCGTTTTACTTTCAGTGCATACTGCATCTACCCCTAAAAAAGTCCTTATCCATTCATATCCATGCAGCACAAAAGCTCAGTTGATGTGATGTATCTGCTGCTGCAGAGAGGATTATGGGTCAGAATACCCAGAAAAGCATGCTGCATTTGAGATACTATGAATTGGGACATACTAAATCTATTTGTGGCATATTAAACAGTATGGTAGTTTAGGTATTGGAACGTATTCTTTGTCTCCTTTGCTTGCAGCGGTGAGGGCTGGTTCGTACGCGATGTCGTACAAGCTGATCTCTCACGGTGCCTGGGTGGAGCAGGCTTGCCGGAAGAAGCGGACGCCCATGCACGAGGCGGCCAAGATTGGTAGCGTGGAAATCCTGATGCTGCTGCTGAAGAACGGCGGCCGTGTAAGCCAAAAGGACGGGATGGGGGTGACGCCGCTGGCCATGGCTGCAGAACAGGGACACTTCCACGTCGCTGAGATCCTGTTGAACTACGGTCAGTATGAAGATAGAACTGAGGTTTAATGACTCTGAACTCACAACAAAGCATAAAAACTATGCAATATATGTGACATGATTTAATTTTTTCTGCTTTATGGGATCAAATTTGTATCATAATAATTGAACAAAATCTCTCAAGAATGAAGCAAAAACAGCATTACTTAAAAAAGATGAATATATTTAGTTTGCTATAAAAGCTCATACTGGGTCTCTCAAACCTTCATGACTTTCCAAACAAATTTCCCCAAAGTAAACACCCCATCCTTATTTGGATCCAAACTTTACTTTTCATCCCTCTTCTTCCTACTCAGGTAGCAAAGTGAACTCTCAGGCTTATGATGGGGAAAGTGTCCTGCTGGACGCGGCCGGATCAGGAAACATCAACTGCATTCAGCTGCTGCTGGAAAACGGGGCAGACCCCAACCTGGCCACCGTGATCGGCCTCCTGCCCATCCACAAAGCAGCTTACGCCGGACATTATGAGTGAGATCCTTCTTTCCAACACTGTAATGAATGTTTGTAGAGGACGCCAGTCGGGCTTTAGGGCCCAGAGTTGATAATTGCATTCATTTTAAATGCTGATGTGACCTCAAAGCCTTTTTGAACTCTTGGTGCTTTTGGCCTGAGTGCAGCCTTGTTTTCTTCTCCTGCAGCATTCTGAAGATACTGATACCTCTGACCACCAAGAGGGCTATTAAAGAGGCAGGTCTAACCCCAGTCCACTCTGCGGCGGAGGGAAGCCAGAGCCTCTGTCTGAAGTACCTGCTGGACTGTGACTTCGACGTCAACAGCCGCATGAATACCAGACACTCAGACAACTATCCTGACATGAGGCGGAGCGCCTTGTATTTTGCTGTCTCCAACGGTGACGTCGAATGCACTAAGATCTTGCTGGCAGCTGGGGCGAAGACCGACCTGGACCCGCTGTCCTGCTTCCTGGTGGCGGTCCGGTCAGGTAAATATGAGCTTGTGAAGATGCTGCTGGCTGCTAATGCAGACGTGAACTATTACTTCTCGGTGGTGAACAACACGGTGTTCCCCACGGCGCTGCAGTACTGCCTGAAGGACGAGGTGATGATGAGGCTGCTGCTCAACAACGGCTACATGGCGGAGCGTTGCTTTCATTGTCACCATGACAAACTCTTAGATGCTGCAGATGATGTGGATGGGAAAATACCTGTGAGTTACAGCTATATTCCTTTTTTTGTGTTCCTTAAAACTGTAAGGGCTGGTGAGTGTGGACAAAGTTGCAAGAAGGGGAAGCGAGGCAGAGGTACAAAGTCCAGTAAGGCAAGTTCTTTAATCCAAGAGGAGGCTGGTGGTCATACACAAAAAGGCTAGCAGGAATCAGGCAACCAAAACAGGCAAGGAGCAGGCAGAAAATCTGAGGTCAAAAAAACAAACCGGTCTTACACAAAGAAACAAACAGGAATAACGCGAGAAAGCAAGTACACAGGGTAACAAAGACAATCTGGCAAGGAAGACAGGGTGGCAAGACACAGGTGAAACAAATAGGTAATCAACTAAGGCGGGAAAAAGAACAAAGAGGGGAAGTAAAACTGACAGCACAGGGGAAGACTAGACTTTCAAAATAAAACAGGAAGTGTACAACACAACATAAAATACAGAGTCTGACAAAAACAACAGGATCCTGACTGGGGACAAGGATGTGTTATAACATTGGATGTCTTGGTTGACCCATGTGCATGGTCTGGGCAGCAGTCCACTCAGACCTTTGCCGACAGCCTCATGAAGAAATGTGTTGTGTACATTTGTTGGTGTGGGTTTGGGTGGTGGATGGATCTGTAGCGTGGCTGACTTTCATGCATATGACTTTGCATTCACTTGCACAAAAAAAGCCTAAAAAAAAGCCCCACAATCGTTACCTAACTTTAAACCTGCAATAAGTGTTTTGGCCACTTGGGGGCAGCGAAAACAAGCAGTGAACACAATGCTGACACATCTTCAGCTTTTAAGTTGATTTGTTGGACTTGTTAGAAAACAGTTACTTATTCCCACATCCAGCAGTTACTGATCAACATTATCATTGATTAGTTCATCGTGTTTCTGTCCACCTGCTGAATGTAAAGTCCAATATTCTCTCTCTTTTAGCTCTGTTTTTACTCTCTACCAACTCCTGAGGGAAATATCTAAATGCTCCACTATGTTTACCAGCTAGTCTACAGCTAACTGTGTCTGTTTGCTGTTTGGTGCTGAGCAGGTAGTGAACAAACGACGCTATGAGAGCACTGAGAGTGAAATTAAACAATGAACTGAAACTCAACTATAAAGCTCCATAAAGCTGAGAGGAGATGCAGAGTCATAACATCGTCAGAACATATTACACACTTACGTAAGACATAAAAGATATTGATTATAGCCAATTCAACCATACCTTTAACTGAAACTTCGCTCAGGCTAAAAGGTTAACAATAAGTTTATGTTTTTCTTTCATTCAGACATACAAAGAAAAAATGATTGCTGACCATGACTTTCTGAATGTGTGTCCTCTCTCCAGTTCTGTGAATTCATCGGTCTCTGCTGTGTCAAACATCTGTCCGGGAGCGTGGTCCGGATTCTGGTGGACTACGTCAACCACGTCCCCATCTGCTCCAAACTCAGACACAACCTGCAGAAACAGACAGAGTGGTTGGAAATATGTGACATCCTCAGTGAGTTTATCAATCAATCAATCAATCTTTATTTGTATAGCGCCAAATCACAACAAAGTTATCTACAGGCTCTTTCCACATAGAGCAGGTTCTAAACCAAACTCTTCAGGTTTTAACTTTAAAGAGACCCAACATTCCCACATGAGCAACAGTGGCAAGAAAAAACTCCCTTTTAACAGGAAGAACCCTCAGAACCAGACTCAGAGTGGGCGTTGTGAGGAGAGAAAGGAAGGATAGAGGAGAGAAGCACAATGAAAATCAACAATGAAGCTAGAAGGTCCGGGACTGGAATCTGTCATCTGGACGTCTACAGGCCCAGATTACCTGTGAGACCAGAAAGCACAGACAACTCCGGGGAAGAAGTTTAGGTTATTGAATGCAATTAATAGAACATGAATGTTAATGGATATAGATGGATGGATAGAGAGAGAGAGGGAGGAGGAAAATATCTATGAAAATATGACAGTTATCAGGGTATGACCACATTATGACAGCATGACTTGAAGTAAGATGGTTTTCTGAACCTTGCTCTCCAGGCAGTCCTCGCTCCCTCAGGCACCTCTGCAGACTGGAGATCAGGAAGCGTCTGACCCTAAAGAAACTCAACAAGCCGGACATCATGAACATTTTCCCTCCCAGACTGAAGAACTTCATACTGTACGAGGAGCTCAACCTCTACGACCTGGACCCTGAATGCATCATGTGAAGATCTGAGGAGGAGTCCTGCTGGGGTTTTTTTTAGAAAAATGTAACTATTTTTAATCTTCGTATTTTCTGTTTTAAGTGTTATGTCAAGAAAGGCTGTTGTTATATCATTATTTACTGCTTTTTATATATTGTAAGTATTTTCTTTTAGAATAAATGTGTGGTTGTAAAGGACAGATTCTGTGTTTATACAAAAACTATAATGTAAAATGTGATGTAAACATTTAATGCACGTCCAATGTACACCTTCTGACTATTTCCTAAATCACATCCCAGTGTATTTTCTCATATTGTGGCACTTTTTGCTGTGGATGATCCATCTGTCCACAATATATCTTAACAAGTACTTGAAAAGACTTACTGTGAAATTTACTTGAATATTAACGATCCTCAGAGGATGAATCCTTTGGTGAATTTGATGACCTAACACCACACTCAGAACAACATATCCAAAATATTGTTGTTGTTTTTTTAAAATATCACCATGAAATGATGCTCTTATTGTTAAAGCGTTTGTGGTTTTTGTGTTTTATTATTTATAAACTGTTATGATGCTGTATATTAAACATGGTCAAAGTTCCAATACTTGAAGTGAACGTATGGAGAAATGCTGCCTGCAAGTCAAAACTCAGGGCTTCAAGCTGCACTAAACGTGTTATTCAGAAAGTTGTCAGTTGCCAGTAGTCACTCACAGTATTGCATCCTAAAAAGCATTTTCCCCATAGACCACTGACAGGACACCTCGAACCGCAGACAAGCTCAATTATCTTTAAATCACTTTCCTCGAGCCAAGAAAAGTTGAAAAAAGCTGAAAAAAATCTGTGACATCATCACAATGCAAAGTCTGTGGGCTGAAGAGAAAACACTACTGAGCATGTGCAGTCAGTCACATAATGTGGAAGTTAGTCAGGAGGCTAGTTTTTTTTATTTTGGCACTTGACTGAATGGAGACTATGTTTGGATTCATGGATGTATTTAGGGGCACCACTGCTCAGCCCATCAGACAACTTACCCGGTGGTCACTTGGCATATTGCAGCCCTTCCATCCCAAAAAGCATTTTCCCCATAGACCTCTGTTATAAAAGAGACGTCTGTAAAACTGCTGACAGAACACCTCGAACTGCAGACAAGCTCAATTATTTTTAAATCTCTTTCCTCGAGCTGACAAAAGCGATTTAAAAATCTGTGACTCCATCACAATGTAAAGTCTGTGGGCGGGAAACACTACACATGCCCCCAAACAGCCGTCTGTATCGATACAGCATTCGTTACTATGGTAAGATTGTTGATGATATCCTATCTCTCAATACAAAACAAATCAGTATCAAACCAGTAACAAGAGAAACAGTAAAAACATTTCCAAGAATCCAGAAAAAGCTGTTGACAATGAAGTGTAACTTTGATGCTAACACTGACTGAAACATTTCATTTTAGAGTCAGCACACACTAATGAACAACAAGGAGGTCAAAGGTCAGGCTTTAACCTACAGTAGATGAAGAAAAAGGTTTAGAAAGCAGTCGTTTCACTCTTCAAGACTCAAGCAGGCTCTTGATGATTTGTCGTCCAACAGCACACAGTGGTTTTTCTCTCCTCTGTGGTGAAAACACCGTCGCTGTCCGATGAATCATAACCAAATAATAAATATTCATTCACACATTCGGACCGGGTCACTATTGTTTGTCATTAGCTGTGGAAAATGTGCGCAGAGTGGCGTTACACTCCATTAGCCTGCCACTGGAACAGGTGACACCTATAAATAGTGTGGTGGAGTGTTTGGGGTGAGGGAGGGGTGAGAGAGGGGGCATTTCAACCATGACATGATCACTGTGCTGCTGCTGCTGCTGCTGCTTCGTCCTGTGACTCCCAACACTGACCCATTTATCAGGTGAGAACAACATGTGTTTAGGTTTCTATAACGTTGCAGGTTTATTTTGCAGATTATCCACTTCAGAAAGATATAAAATTAATAAGGGTGTGAAGTCACTGAGGTGCATGAATCCACCGTGTTATATCTGATCAACAATAAGGAGGTCAGGCAACAAAATACCCTGAAATACAGCTGGGAGACTGTTATAGCAGAAAAAGTTATGAGCTTAGTAAGAAAAAGTTGTTAATTTCAGTGCAACTCAACTTTTCTGACTGCGTGTCTGTGTCAGTGGTGGAAGAAGTACTCAGATACTTTAAAGCAGTAAAAACACTCCATTATAAGTAAATGCCCTACTACATTCAATTTACAAAAAGTATAATCAGCTGATGTAGTTACACTTTTCTGACGTTTTATGTGAAGCCTTGATATCCATAAGAAGATATTTTTGTGGTTTGAAGTCACAAAAACTCTTCTCAGTATAGTTTTACATCTCCTCTCTAAAACTTCTCTTTGCAACTCTACCAAGAACAGTCTGCTCAATGCCCCCTCTTATCTGACTGGTTGTTGTCTGAGTGACACACACCCAGGCCTATCACAGGTAACAGATGGTAGCCAAGTCTGTGGCTCAATCAAACCAGGACTCAGCCGTTGGAAGGCTGCGTAATGACAAATGTGCTTCCTGACATCCAACAAGTGTGCATCGTTGTCTGTCTCTTCAGAGCAGAGGAACTAGTGTAAACATAGATGACAGCAAAACACAGCAGAGACCTTCACACTTTGATTCTTTCAGCAAAGGCTCAGGGTCCCATTGAAAGGCTGAAGCATCAGTGTTAGAGAAGCATGTTACTGTTGTAGCTGCTGGAGGTGGAGCTAGTTTATACTACTTTATATACAGTTAGCTAGTTTATACTACTTTATATACAGTTAGCTAGTTTACACTACTTTATATACAGTTAGCTAGTTTAGTCCAGTGGTTCCCAACCTAGGGGTGGGGCCCCTCCAAAGGGTCAGCAGATAAGGGCTGCTGAGATGATTAATGGGAAAGAAGGAAAAACAAAGTTCTGATACACAAATGTGTTTTCAGTTTTTGGACTTTTTTCTCTAATCTTTGATTTTTACTGAAATATTGGATCATTTGAACATTTATTGAAATGAAAGCATGTGAGAAGTTTAGAGGGAAAAATCAATCTGCATCTGAAAAATAACAAAATCTGTCAAATAAATGTAGTGGAGTAGAAAGTACAATATTTCCCTCTGAGTTGTAGAAAGTAGCATCACATGGAAATACTACAGTAAAGTCCAAGTACCTCAAACTGTACTACAGTAAAGTACAAGTACCTGAAACTCTACTTTAATTTAGCACTTACAGTAAATGTACTTGGTTACTTTCCACCACTGGGCATCATTCAGTTTAATGTTACTCTGCTCTGCAGTGAAGTTGTGGTTTTGTGTCTCTGTATCGTATCAGGATGATGGACGCAGTCGATGACACGGATGAAGATGAACTTCTGCACTATGACGTTCAGATGAGCATTCAGGAGTCATGTCAGCATGAACAGCTGACAACATCAAACAGGTACAACAACAACAAACACCAACTTCATCATTCATCTTCAGTTTGGCATTTTCCTTCAAATGTATGTTTCTGTCTCCTCTGTACGTTAGGAATGAGGATCTGAAGCTTGTGGATGCCATTGAACAAGGTAAATATATGTTTCTTATATCGCACTAAACAACAGCAAGAGTTTGGTCATGTTAGTTTGTTTAGAAACAGAAACAAAGACTAATAACAGCATTCGGTTTGCAGTCTGTGGTATGTCTGCATCATTAAGAGACGACCACACAGACACTGTTATCAACAACATAGTCCTAAAACTCTTGACTGAAACTGTCTCTGCAGGTGATTTGTTGGTGCTGCAGGAGCTCTGTGATTTCCCAGCAGCCTTCACTCAGGTGGACGAGCGCGGCTGGTATCCTCTGCACAGGGCAGCGGTTCAACCTCTGGTTCCAGTCCTGGAGGCGGTGCTGTACGGTGGGTAAGAGGTCCAAACTTTTACTTCACAGTCAGAATCGAACAGAAGAGAGAAACTGCTGTTAATGATTCGGCTCCATGTTTCAGTTTATCTCCACCTGTAGCTCAGTACAGAAAGAACAGGATGAGTGATTGAAGGAATGAGGGAGGGAGGAAGGGAAACCACAACTTTACGCAACAAGACTTGCTTTGGGTTTTCCCAACTTTGGTATCAGAGTTGGGTGGATGTTGGCGTTTTTCCAGGAGATGCCCCGACGTCACTGGTTACTCCTCACTCACTCATCAGAGATAATATTAGATGTTCAAACTTGGGAAATTACTTTAAAACTCAGAAGACTGATTGTCTGACACAGATTAGAGTTGTTTCCTTTTATAGACACACATGTTTTAAGTTTCTCCTTATTTCTCCTGTGGTGTCTGGGAAAAAGGACAACCATTGTAGATAGTACTCCATTGTAGATAGTACATTTCTCACCATGTGATATGAGAGTGAACATTTTCAAACACTAGGTGGCAGCACAATAAGATTTTTTTCTCTTAGTTTTCTTACTGAATGTTCCAGAGACTGAAAAGGGCCACAGAGCGAAGAATAAGAATTTGTGCTCTCAAGTTAATAATTTGTGGTCTTAATTATTAACTTAAAGATGTTTTTCCTGTAACGTCAGTTGATCCCAGATGGATCGAAGATGGCTTGGTCAAAGGTTTGGATGAGGTTTAGTGGATCCATGTTCAACCCAGAAACTGAGTTTTTATGAAATGCATGAAATCTGAAGAAGCATTAAAGTGTTTACAATGAAAAAGTCCATAAATTTAAATACTGCTGTCTGGTCTTTCTTAGTAGATCAACTGCAAAACACACGCTAACCAAACATGCAATCTGTTGCACTGCACACGCAATTTAGTACCCTTTATTTGGGATCTTGGTAAATCAGGCCCAGTGTGTGCTGGTTCAGAGGTTGTTGGGTCATTTTAGAGCTCAGTTCAGTAAAATAATGTTTAACTTCTTGTTGTGTGCTTCAGCATCTTTCAGTCTGACCCTGGAGGAGAAGTCTTTGGAGGGGGAGACCTTTCTGACTTTAGCTGTGACAGCTGGTTTGGTGGAAAACGTGAAGATGCTGCTGGACCACGGAGCCTCTCCTCACACCACTAACAGCAAGAACGAATCTCCTCTGCTGCTAGGTCAGAAAACCGTCCACTGCTGCTTGGTGAGTCAGAGAAACCTTTGTCCAACATCAGTCTTCACCCTTCGTCCTCTCATGTCCTCTCTGCAGCGGTCCGAGCCGGGTCTCCTCAGATGGTTTCCAGTCTGATATCTGCAGGAGCTCTAGTGGAGCAGGTGTGTCTGAAGAGGTGGACGGCCATGCACGAGGCCTCCAGGGCCGGCTGTGCTCACATCATGGAGCTCCTGCTGCAGAACGGAGGTCAGCTCACAAAGACAGACCAGCATGGAGTGACTCCTCTGGGCATCGCTGCGGAGTACAGCCACGCTGAAGTCCTGGAGCTCCTCATCAAACACGGTGAACCAATAATACAACATATTTTATACAGTAAAATAAAAAGAGGGAGTTTGGCTCAGTTTGTTTTTATGTGGCACTGAAGTCAAAGAAAGAATAGAAAATTACATTAATTTATTGTAATAACTTTTTCTGGAGGGAGAGTTTTATTTATGTTGGAGTACTGTGATTTAATGTTGCACTTCCATAAAGTTAATTAGCAGCTTTCATACAGCGTAATGTAGTTCAAAGTGCAAGCTGATAAGAGAACAATATAAAAGACCAATGCACCCAAGAGGAAAATGCCAAGGTGAACAGAGTAGACTGATAAGGTGGGTGTGGCTCACATCAAGGTAAAGAGGCGAGCAGACTGTGACAATCTAAAATAAAATAAAATAAAACAAAGTTAAATAAAAGCTAGATTAAAACTACTTTAAAATAGACACAAAGAAACAAGTGATTAAAGTTGATAAGTGTAAAAATATAGAATGATAGTGATGAATAAAATAACAGTTGGAATAAAGTGGAATCAAAGTTTTAAAACAATAAAACAAGTAAAAGCCAGACTGAATCAGTAGGTTGACATCCTGACTTTCAGTCCCTTAAGACACTGACAACACCCACAACTTTCAAATTTCAGTTTATATGACAGGCTTCGTGTTATTTAAATTAATTGTAGCTGCCTCCAAATCCGAGCTGAGTTAACCCTGATTACATCACTCTGTCATCATTTGAGAAAGCTCCTCCTGAACCAGAGAAGATATTATAATACATAATGTCTTTATCATAAACTTCATGTGCAGAAACTTGTGCTGTACATTAGTTTCCAAATGCCACCAATCAATAAAAACCCTCCAGATTATTGATCAAACTGTTTCTTACTTTCTGCTTCTCCATGAAGGCGCTGATGTAAACGCTCAGGCCCCCAACGGTGACAGCGTCCTGTACGATGCTGCAGGCTCGGGGAACCCAGACTGTATCGACATCCTGCTGCAGCACGGAGCAAATCCCAACATCCACAACCTGAGCTCCCAGCTGCCCATCCACCGGGCGGCCTACGAGGGACACTACCTGTGAGTAGGTCCATGTTATAGAACTGTTCACACCATGGTCAATAAAGCTTGTTTGTTAAGAAAAAGATATTAAAAAGAAGAGTTGTGCTTTGTCTTAAATCACATACTTTTCAAGTTCAGTCAGCAGCATGAGGTCAGGTTTGATCCACCTACAACAGGAAGTATGTTGAATGTTCAGACTGCATAGATTTGTAATGTTTTGCAGTTCTTCTACAATGATCTTCACATTTTTCTCCATAAGAGCTTTGAGGATTTTCATCCCAATCACCACTCGACGTGCTCTGCGACTGTCAGGCCATAGCCCGGTCCACTCTGCGGCTGACGGAGGCCACATCCACTGCCTGGAGCTCCTGCTGCAGCGAGGCTTCGACGTCAACACGCTTTTAGCTCCTCACATCTCCGAAAACTACGGAGACATGAGGAGGAGCCCGCTGTACTTCACCGTCTCCAATGGGGACACGACGTGTACCGAGATGCTGCTGAAGTCTGGAGCCAAACCCAACCTGGACCCTCTGTGCTGCCTCCTGGTGGCGGTCCGGTCGGGGCGCTACGAGATCGTGAAGCTGCTGCTGGCGGCCAAAGCTGACGTGAACTGTTACTTCTCGGTGGTGAACGACACAGTGTTCCCCACAGCGTTGCAGTACTGCCTGAAGGACGAGGTGATGATGAGGCTGCTGCTCAACAACGGGTACAATGCTGAGAGGTGTTTCCGTTGTAACCATGACGACGACTGGGATGACCTGAGTGAGTCTGATTACTCACATCAGGAGGAAAAAGTTGCTGTGAGTTTTTTGGTTTAAATTAACTGAAAAATTACTTAGAAAGCCTGAAACTGTACCTGTTTTGTTTTCAATTATTAATACTAATAATGATATAATAATATATGTAATAATAATAATAATAATAATTATACATTTTATTTATAAAGTGCTAACAATACTCAAAGATGCTTAAATTTTTTTTTATTTACTCAAGTTGCAAACAAAGACACACACAGTGTCAGACCCACAGACTGTATAAAAGAAATGGATGTAACATCCGTGACATCACCCATTGGGTTGTGGACTGCTGCTCAGAAGCCAATAGTTTCTAATCTAGGCAGCGCCATCTTGAAAATTTCAGGTGTGTGCTGGGAATTAAAAAAACACGGATTCTACTGATATGGGCATGAGGCGGAGCTATGGGCGAAAGCGGGGAGGTTGCTTTGGTTGCGAGGGCTGGATCTCGAGGACATTGGTCAATCAACCTGTCAATCAGGACGTAGCCACGCCCTAATGCATACCCTGCTTTATCGTCACATATAAAATCAGGGAGGCCAAAATGTCCCAAATGAACATCATACTGCATTGAAGAAGGCTTTAAACTAGCGATTGAGACCATAAACACATTTTGAAAACATTTACTGAGGTTAGAAAATCAAGTGAGAAGTTGGTGAATTCTCCATTGACTTGTATAGAGATGGTCGCCCCCTGGTGGCCTTTTGATAGAATGCAGCTCTAAATTACTTCCGCGTTGGCCTCATTTCAGTGGACAGGAACTCCCCGCCTGGTCAACAGCCTCTGTATTCTGGTCAATATCGTTTACAACGTATGTCATTTTAACTCTAACAAACTTCTTAGTAATAAACCTGGTTCTGGTTCTGTTCATGTCTGCTGTCGTCCAGTTTTGTGATTTCGTCAGCGTCTCCTGGATGGTGAACCTGGCGGGCAGAGCCGTGTCGGTCCTCCTCGACTACGTAGGTCAAGTTTCTCTCTGCGGAAAACTGACAAAGATACTGGAGAAACACAAAGAGTGGCCTCACATCCAAAGGACCACAGGTGAGTTATAATCAAAGAGCTGCTGACAGACCTGCTCCTCCCGCTCTGAACATGTTTCCTGTCCTGTGTGGTGCAGGTAACCCTCGCTCTCTGTCTCACCTGAGCAGAGTGGTGATCAGGAAACACCTGAGCAGCAGCGATGTGACGTGTGTTCAGCTGCCCGGCAGGATGAAGGACTTCCTGCTGTTCAAAGAAAACGATCTTTACGCCAAAGTCATCTGCAGGGAGGACTGAAGAGAGACACACTTCTCTCAGATCAGAGTCTTAAATGTCAGGAATGACTTTGTGTTTCTTTCTCTCTGTGTGACAGAGTCTGTGTTTAACACATTTCTAAGAATTACAAATCTATAAATATGTTTGTACTGTATTTAATTAACCTTTTATGCTTATTATGATTCATTGCTTGCACACTATGAATGTTGTTTATTCACTTTATTAGCAAAATTTGACTTGCTGGTGGCTCAAGGGGAAAAGTCGGAGGATCACCAAAGTCCTTATAATAAATCCTCTGCGTGTCATGGATTTCAGTACCAAGTTTCATTTCAGTGTGATCCAAACTGGTGGACCAACCCGACCAGCACTGCTGTTACTAGAGCCTTTTGAGTGTCTATTTGCTCCACTTAACTCCACACACTGCACCTTTAAGTGTTGTTATGTTGTCAGTATGTTTTCATCATATTGTGTTAATTTGCTTTCTGTATTTTTGCTTTAACTGTGAAGTTACTTAAAGACAAATGTGAACTCACTGTACTAACATGTTGATGTTTTAGAGCTGTAACTTTATGTCTTACTGTGCATAAATCTGCTTGTTATTGTCAGAAGTGTTGCACAGCTGCTGTGACTGTGTTTGCTATCATGAAGCATCTAGTGATTTTGTTCCTGGTGTTAAATCAGCTGCAGAAAATATTTATGTAAGAGAAACCCTCTGAATATTTGTTTGTGCACAACTAAAGCTGCTGCTGGTTGGGAAATAAATGACTAAAAGACAGTCAGAAGAAGTTTGTCTTTAATTTTTACCCAAAACAACACACCAGAGTCTAAACCATGACAGTAAAAGTACTGCAGTATTATAGTGATATAGTATGCAGTATTACAGTAAAAGTACTGCAGTAGTATGAGTGATGTAGTATGCAGTATTACAGTGAAAGTACTGCAGTATTATTAAGTGAACTTTGTAGTATTTCAGGAGGAAAACTGTCTCTAATAAACTCTCATTGTAGTTTCACATTTTCTCCAGAAGCTTTAATGAGAAGAAAACACTTTGATCACTGTTGATAAAAATCATCTTTATTGATTATTGAAGCTTCAGATTGTTGACACATCCAATCAGTAAAGTGTTATCAATGATTTCATGTTCAGATTGACTTCATCCACACAGTCAGTTAGTTTAACCCAGAATGTCAGCTATGTACAAGAACATCATTAATGTTTATTATCATGATCATTACAGTTTGATTGAACATTTCTTTATGAATTTACAAAGTGAAGTGAAGGTTAAAAACATGGTGATGAGCAGTGAGAGCCTCCATGGATAAAAACACACAGGGAAAAGTCACATTTAAAGAAACTGAACATATAAACGACACATACATAAAGTAAAATAAAAGTTAAATATCACTATTAGCATGTCAGCTGATCTCTGAGCAGCTCAGAAACATGGAGACAAAAACATGAAAAATTACAACATCTCACACATGAAGTCTGAAATGACTTCTGTCTATTTCACTTTACACAACTCAGCTGTACCTCTAACTCCAACTAAAAGTCCAGCACAGAGAGGCTGAGTGAATGCGGTCTGGACTCTGTGGAGGAGAGTCATGGTGGTCTGGACTCTGTGGAGGAGAGTCACGGTTTCAGAGACGCTGTAGAAGGACAGAATACCTGCTCTGTGATCCAGGTACACTCCGACTCTGGGGGAACGAGGACCTGAGACGGGAGTTTTTATGTTGTTGAACCAAAATTCATACCTGTTAGTGTCACAAGTTAAAGACCAAGATTTGTCATTACGTCCAAATACAGATTCAGGTCCTTCTCTGATGATATTCTTGTATGCGACTGCTACATTAACTTCTCCTCTCCGCTCCACCTCCCAGTAACAACGTCCAGTCAGACTCTCTCTACTCAGGATCTGAACAATATAACCAGTGAATCTGTCTGTGTGACTAGAATAAGACTGATGTTGTCCCGCCCATTCTACTTTTCTGTTCCCCTCAGATAATAACAGCCATCTGTTTACTGTGTTTGGATCCAGAGTGATTTCACGTGAATATCTTAAGAACTCAGCTCTGGTCTTGGGTTCTGGTTCTGGTTCTGGTTGTGGCAGTAAAACGTCCACTTCAGTCACTGCCAGTGAGATGTTTGTCCATTTGTCCCTCAGGATGTCCTGTAGTTTATCTCTGAGCTCTGACACAGCTGCTGTCACATCCTCAAAGTATCTCAGAGGATGGTTATTGATGCTGGATGAGTCTGTAGGTTCACTGAGTTGTGACACTGAGGGGTAGTTGTGTAGAAACTGGTTGTGATCCTCTGTGTGTGAGAGCTGCTTCAGTTCAGCGTCTTTCCTCTTCAGCTCAGTGATCTCCTGCTGCAGCTTCTCCTGAAGCTCTTTGACTCCACTCACTCCAGTTTCCTGCTGGGATCTGATCTGCTGCTTCACATCAGAGCTTCTTTTCTGGAGGAGACGGATCAGCTGAGTGAAGATCTTCTCACTGTCCTCCACTGATTTATCAGCAGAGCGACTGACGGCCTCCACCTCCTGTTGAAGCAGCTTCACATCTTTCTCTCTGTCCTGGATTCTCTGCCTGATGTTTAGTCGACTCACCTCGAGCTCTCTCTGCCTCTCAGTCCTTTCTGCTGCAGCTGGGACTGTGTCGTGGCCTTTATGATCCTCCATAGTGCACAGATAACAGATACACTTCTTATCTGTACGGCAGAATATCTCCATCACCTTATCATGACGAGAGCAGATGTTCTCCTGGATCTTCTCCGAGGGCTCCACCAGCTTGTGTTTCTTAAATTGACCAACAGTGTAATGAGGCTGGAGGTGATTCTCACAGTAAGAGACCAGACACTGCATACAGGACTTGAAGGCTTTCAGCTTCCTCCCAGTGCAGACATCACAGGCAACATCTTCAGGTCCAGCATAGCAGTGATCAGCAGGAGCAGCTTGGAGTCCAGTCTTCTTCAGCTGCTCCACTAAAGCTGCTAACATGGTGTTTTTCTTCAGGACAGGCCTCGGTGTGAAGGCCTCTCTGCACTGAGGGCAGCTGTAGATCTTCCTCTGATCCTCTCCATCCCAAAATCCTTTAATACAGCTCATACAGTAACTGTGTCCACAGGGAAGACTCACCGGATCCTTCAGTAGATCCTCACAGATCGAACAGCTGAGTGTTTCTCGGTCCAGCTGATCGTTCTGCGCCATTTCAGCTCTCAGAAGCAACAACTGTCTGAGCTTCACTTCCTGATAAGTTTAATAACTTTGAACTTTGAACATCATGTGATAAAGTTGTAAAAAGCAGCCTGACATCTGTGCTGAGTCACATGTTGAACCTGATAGCAGCAGCACTAGAAGAAGTTACTTTACAGCAGTAAAAGTACTAATACGGCAGAATAAAAACACTACAACTAAAAGCCCTGCATGAAAACTTTTACTACAGTAAAAGTAAATAAGTAAATGTACTTAGTTATTATACAGCATATTGATGAACATCGACATTAGACATCTCTGTAAATATGCCGGATCATAGCAAAGTTGCTAATTTGCGTCCGTAGTCCCTAATGAGTAAAATAAATATAAAAATGAATACAAGTCGAAGAGATAGCAAATAAATAGATAAGACTCCACACACTGCACCTTTAGGTGTTGTTATGTTGTCAGTATGTTTTCATCATATTGTGTTAATTTGCGTTCTGTATTTTTGCTTTGAATGTGAAGTTACTTAAAGACAAATGTGAACTCGCTGTACTAACATGTTGATGTTTTAGAGCTGTAACTTTATGTCTTACTGTGCATAAATCTGCTTATTATTGTCAGAAGTGTTGAAGGGTTCGCTATCATGAAGCATCTAGTGATTTTATTCCTGGTGTTAAATCAGCTGCAGAAAATATTTATGTAAGAGAAACCCTCTGAATATTTGCTTGTGCACAACTAAAGCTGCTGCTGGTTGGGAAATAAATTAGTAAAAGTCAGTCAGAAGAAGTTTGTCTTTAATTTTTACCCAAAACAACACACCAGAGTCTGAACCATGACAGTAAAAGTACTGCAGTACTATGAGTGATATAGTATGCAGTATTACAGTAAAAGTACTGCAGTATTATAGTGTTGTAGTATGCAGTATTACAGTAAAAGTACTGCAGTATTATGAGTGATGTAGTATGCAGTATTACAGTAAAAGTACTGCAGTATTATAGTGATGTAGTATGCAGTATTACAGTAAAAGTACTGCAGTATTATTAAGTGAACTTTGTAGTATTTCAGGAGGAAAACTGTCTCTAATAAACTCTCATTGTAGTTTCACATTTTCTCCACAAGCTTTGAATGAGAAGAAAACACTTCGATCACTGTGGATAAAAATCATCTTTATTGATTATTGAAGCTTCAGATTGTTGACACATCCAATCAGTAAAGTGTGATCAATGATTTCATGTTCAGATTGACTTCATCCACACAGTCAGTTAGTTTAACCCAGAATGTCAGCTATGTACAAGAACATCATTAATGATTATTATCATGATCATTACAGTTTGATTAAACATTTCTTTATGAATTTACAAAGTGATGAGAACAAAATATCTGTGATGAAGGAAGTTCTGCTGTTTTCTCTGTTTAAGAAACAACAGACACAAATACATCAATACAAACATGAAACTAACATTTAGAACAAAGAGAAGTTCACATTTTCATCTGAAGAAATGTCAGTGAAGGTTAAAACATGGTGATGAGCAGTGAGAGCCTCCATGGATAAAAACACACAGGAAAAAGTCACATTTAAAGAAATTGATTATATAAACGACACATACATAAAGTAAACAAAAATGTTGAATATCACTATTAGCGTGTCAGCTGATCTCTGAGCAGCTCAGAAACATGGAGACAAAAACATGAAGAATTACAACATCTGACACATGAAGTCTGAAATGACTTCTGTCTATTTCACTTCACACAACTCAACTGTGGATTCATAACCAACCCAAAGTCCAGCATAGAGAGGCTGAGTGAATGTGGTCTGGACTCTGTGGAGGAGAGTCATGGTTTCGGAGACGCTGTAGAAGGACAGAATACCGGCTCTGTGATCCAGGTACACTCCGACTCTGGAGGAAACAGGACCTGAGACGGAAGTTTTAATGTTGTTGAACCAAAATTCATACCTGTTAGTGCCACAAGTTAAAGACCAAGATTTGTCATTACGTCCAAATACAGATTCAGGTCCTGCTCTGATGATATTCTTGTATGCGACTGCTACACGAACCTCTTCTCCCCTCTCCACCTCCCAGTAACAACGTCCAGTCAGACTGTCTCTACTCAGGACCTGAACAATATAATCAGTGAATCTGTCGATGTGACTAGAATAAGACTGATGTTGTCCCGTCCATTCTACTTTTCTGTTCCCCTTAGATAATAACAGGAATGTGTTTACTGTGTTTGGATCCAGAGTGATTTCACGTGAAAATCTTAAGAACTCAGCTCTGGTCTTGGGTTCTGGTTCTGGTTGTGGCAGTAAAACGTCCACTTCAGTCTCTGTCAGTGAGATGTTTGTGCATTTGTCCTTCAGGAGGTCCTGTAGTTTATCTCTGAGCTCTGACACAGCTGCTGTCACATCCTCAAAGTATCTGAGAGGACGGATATTGATGCTGGATGAGTCTGAAGGTTCACTGAGTTGTGACACTGAGGGGTAGTTGTGTAGAAACTGGTTGTGATCCTCTGTGTGTGAGAGCTGCTTCAGTTCAGTGTCTTTCCTCTTCAGCTCAGTGATCTCCTGCTGCAGCTTCTCCTGAAGCTCTTTGACTCCACTCACTTCAGTTTCCTGCTGGGATCTGATCTGCTGCTTCACATCAGAGCTTCTTTTCTGGAGGAGACGGATCAGCTGAGTGAAGATCTTCTCACTGTCCTCCACTGCTTTATCAGCAGAGAGACTGACGGCCTCCACCTCCTGTTGAAGCAGCTTCACATCTTTCTCTCTGTCCTGGATTCTCTGCTGGATGTTTAGTCGACTCACCTCGAGCTCTCTCTGCCTCTCAGTCCTTTCTGCTGCAGCTGGGACTGTGTCGTGGCCTTTATGATCCTCCATAGTGCACAGATAACAGATACACTTCTTATCTGTACGGCAGAATATCTCCATCACCTTATCATGACGACAGCAGATGTTCTCCTGGAGCTTCTCCGAGGGCTCCACCAGCTTGTGTTTCTTTAATTGACCAACAGTGTAATGAGGCTGGAGGTGATTCTCACAGTAAGAGACCAGACACTGCAGACAGGACTTGAAGGCTTTCAGCTTCCTCCCAGTGCAGACATCACAGGCCACATCTTCAGGTCCAGCATAGCAGTGATCAGCAGGAGCAGCTTGGAGTCCAGTCTTCTTCAGCTGCTCCACTAAAGCTGCTAACATGGTGTTTTTCTTCAGGACAGGCCTCGGTGTGAAGGCCTCTCTGCACTGAGGGCAGCTGTAGATCTTCCTCTGATCCTCTCCATCCCAAAATCCTTTAATACAGCTCATACAGTAGCTGTGTCCACAGGGAAGACCCACCGGATCCTTCAGTAGATCCTCACAGATCGAACAGCTGATTGTTTCTCGGTCCAGTTGATCTTTCTGCGCCATTTCAGCTCTCAGAGGCAACGACTGTCTGAGTTTCATTTCCTGATAAGTTTAATAACTGAACTTTGAACATCATGTGATAAGGTTGTAAAACCAGCCTGACGTCTGTGCTGAGTTACATGTTGAACCTGTCGGCAGCAGCACTGGAAGAAGTTACTTTACTGCAGTAAAAAAAGTACTAATACAGCAGAGTAAAAATACTACAACAGTTACACAGTTAGCTTGTTTATACTACTTTATATAAAGTTAGCTAGTTTACACTACTTTATATACAGTTAGCTAGTTTATACTACTTTATATACAGTTAGCTAGTTTAGTCCAGTGGTTCCCAACCTAGGGGTGGGGCCCCTCCAAAGGGTCAGCAGATAAATGTGAGGGCTGCTGAGATGATTAATGGGAAAGAAGAAAAAACAAAGTTCTGATACACAAATGTGTTTTTGGACTTTTTCTCTAATCTTTGATTTTTGCTGAAATATTGGATCATTTGAACATTTATAAATGAAAGCATGTGAGAAGTTTAGAGGGAAGAATCACTATTTGGTGGAGTTGTAAACAACTCAGACATCTGAAATGTGAGCCGACTACACACTGCTGACTGGTTTCATCTTTAACAATGTGTTGTATTTTAAAAGTGTGTTATATTATCCATTGTGTCAAATCTGCATCTGAAAAGTAACTAAAGCTGTTAAATAAATGTAGTGGAGTAGAAAGTAGCATCACATGGAAATACTACAGTAATGTACTAGTACCTCAAGCTGTACTACAGTAAAGTACAAGTACCTCTAACTGTACTACAGTAAAGTACAAGTACTTCAATATAGAATTGGAGTAAACTCAGTTACTGCAGTGAATTCAGAGACAATCAGACAGTGAAAGCAGGTCGAGTCTAAATTTAACCTCCTGACCTGCAGACATGATAATAATAACTACAAAAACAACAACAGTAACGTGGTCTCTCATTCTGAGTTCCTGGACAGAGAAGGAGGTCACATTGTGTTGAACAGCCTCCAAACTGTTGACACGAGCTGAGTGTCACGTCTGATCCATAACCAGCACCTGTGTTAATGTGTTAACAGAAAGTGAGACAATGAAAATGAGGACTGAATAGTTCATTGCAGGCTTTTCAGGCGACAGAAACATCCTCCAGAGTTTCTGTCTCATCAATCTAATCAATCTGGGTTTGCCTTCAGTTCTAAGCAGCTATAAATATGTGGAGCTCCTTATCACTGTCTGCTTGTTGACACATCAGGATGTTTAGCAGCTGCTGGACATAATTACAAATCTGTCACCTTATTCTGCCTCTGAGTGGAGGCCCTGTCATTTTTAGGCGTTTTCAGTCCTGTTTTCAGCTGTGATAAGACGAGTTCAGCTCATCACGAGATGCAGTGTCACGCCACATGACGACGTGCAGTCACAACAATGTTGAAATGACACTATTGTTTGGCATCAGCAGGCGTTCTTTGATAAAGTCCCATTAAAAATACACACTGATATCAGCTCTCCAGACTCAGTTAGCAGGAAAATGAGAACATGTTGTTATAAATAGATGCTGACAGCAGACAGCTCTGCACCCAAAACACAACAGACAGATCAATGTAAGAGATGAACAGCAGAGGGCAGTGATGCATTTTACACTTTTTATTTCAGCCTCATTTAACCCTGTAAAGCAAATCTCACATCATACACAGTTGCCTTGCCTCCTTTGTTCTCATTCATCCTCTGTCAACCACTCGTTAAGGAGCTTGATTGAGAGAGGGATGAATGAGAGGAGCCCTGTACCTCCTCCCTGAGTTCAATAGTTCATATTCTGAAAACAGTACATGTAATGTGTCGGACTAAATGTTTTTTACCTGCCTGATCGCGGCCTGCTCAAACATATCTTGTGGAGTGAGTGGGGCAGGGTTACCCATAATCTTACTTGCCGTCTTCACCAGTTTATGCATCTGAGATTTTCCTAGGAGTTTAAGTATGGACTCAATGGATGCACAATAAAAAATCATCATAATCTTTCTACAGATGCCAAATAATTGTAGTTGTCTCAGTGAATGAAGGCGCTGGTGGATTCTGGCACAAACACTTGCCACCTGTGTGTGCCAGCTAAGGTCACTATCAATGTGCACACCCAAATGTTTCAAGGAGGTGACCTGGTTAATGTTGTTACCGTGCATGGGCACAGGACTCCTGTCACCAGCTGATCTGAGGTCCAACAGCATCTCAACAGTTTCACATGTGTTAATATGCAGTCTATGAGCATCACACCAAAACTTTATCCACAGCAACTTTATGGATACCTGGTTTTTTTGTGAGCAACCTGAGAATAACAGTATCATCTGAAAACCTAACTACATATTGATTAGGCTGAGAGCTGACAGGTGAAAAGGAAGGGTGATCTAACACACCACTGGAGGGTTCCTTCTGTTTTTTTTAAACTGGTAAAAAAAAAAAAAAAAAAAAAAAAAAAAAAAAAAAAAGCATGCCTCTAACTGTTGTCTCACTGATTGACAACATTGGGGAAAAGGTCCCCTGGTGGTTTATCTGTGCACTACATGTATCTGATCCTATATATCAGGTTTTTACACTGCTGATGTAGAGCTCTCTAAAACTCATGGATCACATATGATTCATTCAGTTATTATTATGATCCATGGAGACAGCTCATTTATGGGAAATACATCATGAATGACCCTTCTGTGGAGTAAAACTCTTTGTTTTGTAACTGAACTTGTTTCCATCCTCTGCACAGCTGAGTGACTGACGCTAATCAGTATATAATCCAGGTCAAAGGTTAAATTTACAGCAGATTTAGGATGAGAGTGCTGTTATGTCACTTTGAGTCTTTTCACTTCAGACATGTAACGTGATACCGCTTGTTAAACACGCTCTCTGATGGATGCGTGTGGTTACCATGTGGTGAGGGTTGTCATAGCAACCGGACAACAAACCATCTCCACTACACATGTTAAACATGATATAAGAACAAGGGGTGGACACAATCATTACATCACCTATATTTTAATAGTATCTGGCTCCATATTTAAACATATTCATACCGCAGACTTCTTTTACCCAAAGACCTGCTTAAAGTGAGTTAACATTGTTGAAAGACTCATAATAAGACAATTAAACACATTCCCTTCAAATTTGACTGATAAATCAATGATGCCGATATATCAGCGTATGTCAGCCAGTATACTTAGTATTACATAAATTGAAGTATAGAAATGCCAAAGTTATGTTTAAAATAGTGTCATTTTGTATAGTGTGTCCACCAGAGAGGCCTCAATGTCAGTCACCCAGAAATGACCTATAATTATGTTTTAATTGTCAGCTGCCATCTAGTACCCATAGTAACAGTGAGGTATTTTGTCATTCAGAGGAGGAGGGGTGGATGGAGGCATTAACTTTGTTTCCTGTGTCCAACTGTGAGTCCGGACAGTTTAAAAAAAATAAATAAATAAGCGTAACTACGATTGTCTCCTAACCTTTAATCTCGTGGTTACTAATGTTAGCCATGATGACGATAGTGGCCTTACATTAAGGAATGATAAATAGACAGTACTTATATAGTGCTTTTACACTACAAGTCACATTCACCCATTCACACACATTCATGCACTGTTGGTGCAGCCATTGGGAGCCATTTGGGTTATCTTCAACATGAGGACTAGAGGAGTTGGCAATCGAACCGCCGATCTTCTGATTAGTGGAAGATACGCTCTACCTCCTGAGCCACACCCGCCACCAGTAGCTTTAACCCACCTCATGTTTCTCTAACCGTAAAATAATCATCATTATTTTAACCATCTTTACCTAAACCCAAATGAGTGGTTGTAAATGGTAAATTAACTGTACTTATATAGCATTTTTCTAGTCGTTAGGGCGACCATCTCATTCACACACTGATGACAGGAGCCACCACACAGGGTGCAAACCTGCTCATCAGGAGGAAACTAACCAATTTATATACAGTCATACACCATTGGCACAGCAATGGGAGCAATTTGGTATCTTGCCCAAGGACACATCAACGCATCAACACGTTCACTGGAGGATCAGACCGCCAATCTTCCAATTGGTGGATGACCACTCTACCGCCTAAGCCATAGCCGATGGTTGGTTGTTAAAAAACAAGAATTAGACCAAAGAGCAGGATGATTAGTTAAATAGGTGTTTTGTAAAGTTGAATTCTGATTGTAGGGGGAAGAGGACCCAATGCTGGAGGAGTGAGGCTGGTGTGGCAGGCATGAAGTGTAGCTACGACTGAGGCGAGACAACAATCAGAGGAGGAATGGTTGGAAAGTCAGGGTAGATATACCTGCAGGTAGATGAGATGATGAGAGGCAGCTAGGTTGACTGGAGCAGACTGATGAGCAGACTGCAGACAGGTGTGAACCTAATCAAACCTTAACCACAATGCTCTCACATCATAAAACATCGTTACTGATTAACAGTGATGTGTAACAGACAGATTACTGCTGACAGAGGCACCAGATTAGAAAATGTTCTTAAGTAGGGTGACCAGACATCCTGAAGAATTCCTGACAGTCCTGAATTATGAGCAGTTGTCCTGAAAATTAGACTGAACCTGACTTTTGATTAGTTACAGCCTCCGACTCCTGCTGATGAAGGTTATGTGATATGATCAAAAGCTCCAGAACAGTTAGAAAGTAAAAGTCTTTGTCTTGTACCTCTGTTTGTATCACTGTATCTCGAGTAACATGGTGACATGTTCTGAGGTTGATATGTCAGATTGTGATGATGTTTGGAGGATTATTACTCTGAAACAATTTTAAATATCAGATTTGATATGTTGTTTGTCAGCTGTACCACAAATACCCCCCCCCCCCTCCTCCTCCTCCTTAGGGAGAACAAGCGTTTCCCCAACAACACCACAACCTCACCGTGTCTCTGTGTCCTGACACGTTATGTAACGCCGCAGATCTCTGATATCTCCCTGTGGCACGAGTCGCTGATGAGCTCCCAGCACAGGCCGCTCAGAGGGCTCACATTCCTCTGGTAAGCCTATCTCATCGACCCCCCCCCCCCCCCCCATCCAACACCCTAAAAAAAGACCCCTCCTCCCCTTTTCTCCCTGTCAGGGTCCTCTGGCAGCTGAGACCAGGAGATGATAGGAAGACTCTTTGTGATCCGCCACCAGTCGTCCGCAGCATCCTTGAGCTGAATGAATCTGATGAAGGACGAGTCAAGGAGCAAAAGGAGCTTCAAGCAAGAAAAGTGAGAAGATATAACTAAGTAGACAAAGAGATAAAAGAGTTAAAGATAGAAATTCAAAGTGTTCAGAGAGTCCGACAACGAGTGCCGAAACCATGAGTACCTTTGGGTACCAGCGAGAGCTGAAGAAGTACGAAGACCTGGACGAAGACAAGCTGTTGGCCACGCTGTCCTCCGAGGAGCTCCAGGAGCTGGAGAGGGAGCTGGCTGACCTAGACCCCGACGACAACGTCCCCATCGGCTTGAGACAGAAAGACCAGACCGCCAAAACCCCAACCGGGACCTTCGACAGAGACGCTCTGCTGAAACACTGGGAGGACGAGAACAAGAAGCTGCAGCAGAACGAGAATGTGGAGCCCAAACACAAACAGGTGAGATCGTCTGTAACCTACCAGCATGTTTCAACCACCAAGAGGAAGATAATCAACCAGTTCCTATTAAAATGCCAACACTTAGTAATAATAAAGTCGAGAGCAGTGACTGTTTCTACTTTTTGGTGCCTTCATATAACATCTTCACAATATCTGTTTGTTGTGATCTGTGTTTGACTTTCAGGTTGAGGACATTACAACAACAAGATCATAACTACAAAAATAGATGACTACTACTACTATGAATGTGTTGGATTATCTCTTTGCAGCATGTTTGGACTCACTGCAGGTAGATTATCATAGAAATTAAGTAAAACTACCTGCTTACTAGAAGAAAAGATATTAATCTGAAGTTTAGAAAGTTTATTTTATTCAGGCATGAAATAAAACACGTCAAATCAGCAAAACTCAACATGCCTCTGATTTTGAGTAACAGTTGCCGTTATATGAAAGCATTAAGTGTGAAAAAAAATCAGTATTTCTAGAGCTGCAATGTTTCATGGATTGATTAATCAACAGTTTTGTTTATCAATTCATCATTTCTTTAATTATTTCTCTGCAAAATCAATTAATAAATATCAGCAATCTGATTTACACAGAACTACTCTCTAGAGACTAAAAAACATGATCTCTGTCTTTGTTTCTTTTTCTAAACAAACTAACGTGACCAAACTCTTCATAATGAAGGAACATGTCACCCGGTGCAGTGGTGTGACCAGGGGCGCTGTAAGGGAGGTGAAAAGTAAGGATGATCCTCAAGGGGCCCTAAAAATATATACGAACATGTCCTTTTTTTTTTTTTTAAGTGTATTTTTGGGGCTTTTTGCCTTTATTGTACAGGTTAGTAGAGAGAGACAGGAAATGGGGGGCAGAGAGGGGGGCAATGACACAAAGGATTTGAACTGGGGTCGCCTGCAGTGAGGACTGTAGCCTCAACACATGGTGCTCTACCAACTGAGCTAAACACCGTCACACATGTCTTCTTTTAAAATAAAAATTTATCATAATTAATAGACAATGAACCCATTAAACAAACGCTTCATTTTTCTTGTTTCTGGCAAAAATTAACCATAAGGCCCATAAACTCCCCTTTATTTAGATGAAATTGTCCAGTCCTGTCTCCTATTTTCATAGCTTTATGTCAGTAAATATTGGACAGTTAGTATTGGACTACAAAAGAGCTGCAAGCCTTCACAGGTAGAGGTGTGGTTGGTGTCGCCTGTGTGTGTTGGTGGGGCCCAATGTGATATCTTTTCATGGGGCCCAAAATCCTTGGCAGTGACCCTGTGTGTGTAAACATTAAACAGAGGAATAAAATATATCAGGCTTTGATACACACATGATACTTGTTAGTAGATCAGTTCATTTGAGATTTGTTGATAACAAGAAAAACTGTTGAGTGACGAGACTAAACAGCGTCACTCTGCGGATCAACACCCTGAGAGCAGTTTTAGCAACAGATTCTGTTTCACGTTTGGATTTAAGGGGCACTCCACCAATTTCACACCTGAGGATCAGTTCAATGGTCAAACAGTTGCTTATCTTGTGTATCTCTGGAGGTGCTTCGACGAGCCTGAGAAACTGACCCTCACGACGTCACCGTGATGTCATCAGGGTCATCTCAGCTTGAGACGACGAATTCATCGTGGAAAGTCTTTTACAAACTGGAGGCAGGAAATTTTAAAGATGTGGTTTGAAATCCACCTCCATCCTCCAACAGTACACAAAATCATGAAGTTAATTAGAATATTTAGCCAAACATCAAGAGGATCAAAACAATTAATACATTTAAGATATGTGGTTATTTTAAATGTTTAGCTGTTTGCTTTCAGACCAAAGTGAGAATAAATCCATTTATATTTTCAACTTATTATTTTATTTCATTTTAATTCCTTGTGACAGTTTATTAAAATAAACATACAGAAGTGACAGCAGGAATAAAACAAGAAGCAAACACAAAATTCCCCAATTCCCCATTTCATACTCTTCCTTAACCTGTCCATCAAAGGTGTATTATCACCTGCAAACACAAGTACCCAAGTCCAAGTACTGCAGTCTGGATTAATTTGCAAGAAAATCTCCAAATATTACATATATATAATAAATCTCCAGTCAGAAAGTTAATCAACTTGAGACAGATAGTTTGTAGATTTTTCTCCAGCACAATCTTTGGGTTTAAAAAAATATCGGTTAATAACTTTTCATTGGTATTCTTTAGAAATATCTGCATGATTAATGGGCATTCACATTTATTTCTCATTAGTAAAGTGTTGGTCTTGTCATTTTTATAACAATCCTCAGTATGTGTATAATGATGTCTCCAGTTTACTTCAACGTGTCAGTGGAAAACCGTCTAAAAATATATGACATTCTGAGAAATGCCAGCTATAATGACAGTCTGCCAGCGATAGAGAGCAATTAAAAGTCAGAGGCTGGAGCTGTGTCAGGGTTTGACCTAACTTTCCGCTCTGTTATCTTCTGCAGGAGGGACGTCCAGATAAGATCAGGGGGGAGCGAGTGAAGGCGGGCGCCAATGACGCCGGCAAGACTGTGGAGAACGTCAGGAATCTGGATGACAGAAAGAAGATCTCACAAAAGGGGAAGAAAGCACAGAGTGTCAAAAATCATGCAAAGGAAGACAAGATGGAAAAGAAAGACGAGTGCAAGAAGGAGGCACCGATAAGGAGTAAATGTCCAGAGAAGAAAGGTTTGTCTAAAAGTTCAAGGACTGAAACCACAAACCAAAACCTGAACGTGACCTCTGACAGAGAGAGTGGAAACCCGACCGACATCGCAGAGGCTCTGGAGCAGATTCTACGCGATGATCCCACCATGAGCGAAGTCAACCTCAACAACATCGAAGATATTTCCCAGGAGACTTTGCTCCGTTTTGCCGAAGCCCTGAGCACAAACACTCACGTCCATGTTTTCAGTCTCGCCAACACTCACGCTGACGACCGGGTCGCCTTCGCCATCTCCAAGATGCTTTGTGAGAACAGCTCCATCAGGAACCTGAACGTCGAGTCCAACTTCCTGTCCGGTCAGGGCATCCTGGCTCTGCTGGCGGCGCTGCAGCACAACAGGACGCTGGTGGAGCTTCGATTCCACAACCAGAGGCACATCTGTGGGGGCAAGGTGGAGATGGAGATGGTCCAGCTGCTGAGGGAAAACATCACTCTGCTCAAGCTCGGCTACCAGTTCGACCTCCCGGGTCCGAGGATGACGGCGACCAGCATCCTGACGCGCAACCAGGACCAACAGCGACAGAGGAGGCTCCAACAGAAGAAGGAGCAGAGTCCAGCAGAGGTGTCGGGACAAGTTTCTGCTTCACCTGTAGAAAATAAACCGCCAAAGAAGTCGTCACAATCATCTAAAACAGTTGAAAATCAGAAAAGAAATCCTCCTCCCGCTCCGCGACCGTCTGTAGACTCGCCCACGAGGAAGATCGCCGAAATGGTCAAACACCACGAAGGCTCGAACGGCACGAAGGCTCAGACGAACCAGAGGAAACCCAAGTCGAAGAAGATCAAGAATGGTGCCAATGAAAAGGAGAGCGTCGATATTCTCAAAGAGCTGAAGAACGCCTTGAAGCCATCGCTGCAGAAGAGACGAGAGGAATCGTCCCGCTTGCCGCCGCCGCAGAGGTCGAGCCGCGATGACCTGATGGCGGCGATTCGTGGGAGCAGCATCATGTCTCTAAAAAGGGTAAGACTTCCCGTGAGTCTGTCACTGACTTATCTTTGCTCAGGATTTGAAGGAATCTCTTTTTAGCATGACTGAAAGCATCTCAGACATAATTTAGTCTCCAAAAGCCATTAGACCCCCTCGGTGAGAGCGCCCGCTGTCATCAGACGACAGCTTCTGTCACTCTGTGAATTCCTCGAGTCTCCGTCAGGTTATAAATAGTTTGACTTCTTCACAGCAGTTTGATAAGATTGATGGCTCAGAGTGCTGCTGGGAGGAGAGCAGACCAACTGAGAAAACAAAAGATTGTTCAGATTCCCACCACAAGAAAGAAGAATCTGACATTGGTCTTCTATAAAAGCAGTCAAATTAATTCATGTAATCTCACAAAATGTTGATGGATCATTATGTTGAATTATTGCACAGACCTGTAACACATACCTAAAAATCAGAAAACTGCATCAACCCTCCTGTTGTCCTCAGGTCAAGGAAGGATAGAAGGGAGGAAGGAAGGAAATGAGGAAGGAGGGAGGGAGGAAGGAAGGAAGGGAGGGAGGGAGGAAGGAAAAGAGGAAGGAATGAAAGGAGTAAGGAGGGAGGGAGGAAGGAAGGAAGGAAGGAAGGAAGGTAGGAAGGAAGGAAAGGAGTAACGAGGGAGGTAGGAGGAGGAGGAGGAAGGAAGGAAGGAAGGAAGGAAAGGAGTAAGGACGAAAAGAGGAAGGAATTTAGGAGAGAAGGGAGGAAGGAAGGAAGGAAGCAAGGAAGAACAGTCAAAAGAGATGGGGTCAATTTGACCCGGGAGGACGACACAAGGGTCAAAGGTCATGTCTGCTCTGTTTTAAATCTGCTGTAACTTAACGTGATGTTTGTCGTTCCAGGTGGATCCGACTCAGACCTGAACCCAACCCGCCTCATCCAACCTCAGCTGTTCACACTTTGTACTATTTCACATTTTTATTTTTTAATAAAATGTCACTTTTTATCATCAGTATGTTATTTAAGTTATCACAGAGTGTAGCAGCAGACTGTTCATATTTTGTTACTGTGTGTGAGATTATAATGTGAATATTGACTTGTAGAGAAATAAAATGTATGTTCAGAAACAGTCTACATCAGAGGTGTCAAAATCATTTTCATTCAAGGGCCACATACAGACTAATTTGATCTCATGTGGGCCGGATCATTAAAAAGATGGAAGGAAGGAAGGAAGGAGACAGGAAAGAAAGATGGAAGGAAGGAGGGAGAGAAAAAAGATATGATGAATGGACAGAAAGATGGATGGAAAAAAGGGAGGAAGGACAGAAGGACATGAGAAAGAAAGTAAGAAAAGATGGAAGGAAGGATAAAAGGAACGAAAAGAAGACAGGAAAGAAAGAAAGGGAGGAAGGACAGATGGAAGGAAGGAGGGAGGGAGGGAAGAAAGGGACAAAGGACAGATGGAAGGACAGAAGGAAGGAAGGAAGGAAGGAGGGATGAAAAAAGGAAGGAACGAACGAAAAAGAGACAGGAAAGAAAGATGCAAGGAAGGAGGGAGGGAAGATATGATGGACGAACAGAATGAAGGATGGAAGAAAGAAAGGAAGTACAGATGGAAGGAAGGGTAAAAGGAACGAAGGAAGGAAAGAAAGGGAGGAAGGAAATATGGAAGGAAGGATGGAAGAAAGAAAGGAAATACAGATGGAAGGGTAAAAGGAATGAAGGAAATAAAGAAAGGGAAGAAGGAAATATGGAAGGAAGGAGGGAGGGAAGATATGATGGACGGACAGAATGAAGGATGGAAGAAAGAAAGGAAGTACAGATGGAAGGAAGGGTAAAAGGAACGAAGGAAGGAAAGAAAGGGAGGAAGGAAATATGGAAGGAAGGAGGGAGGGAAGAAAGGAGGGAGGGAAGAAAGGGAGGAAGGACAGTGTTTCCTGTTTTATCATTATCAGTTTATACAGCAGCCTCTAATTAAGGGCTGAGTCAAAGTTATTAGTCTGATTAATACATTAAAGTTCACAGTTTATCAAGTGTGTTGTCCTCCCGGGTCAAATTGACCCCATCTCTTTTTACTGTTCCTTCTTTCCTTCCTTCCTTCCTCCCTCCCTTTCTTCTCTCCTTACTTCCTCTCTCCCTCCCTCCCTTCCTTCCTCCCTCCTTACTCCTTTCCTTCCTCCCTCCCTCCTTACTTTTTTCCTTCCTTCCTTCCTCCCTTCTTTCCTTCTGTCCTTACTTCCTTCCTTCCTCCCTCCTGACTCTTTTCCTTCCTTCCTTTCTTCCTTCCTCCCTCCCACCCTCCCTCCCTGCTTTCCTTCTGTCCTTCCCTCCTTACTCTTTTCCTTCCTTCCTCCCTCCCTTTCTTCTCTCCTTACTTCCTCTCTCCCTCCCTCCCTCCCTTCCTTCCTCCCTCCTTACTCCTTTCCTTCCTCCCTCCCTCCTTACTTTTTTCCTTCCTTCCTTCCTTCCTCCCTTCTTTCCTTCTGTCCTTACTTCCTTCCTTCCTCCCTCCTGACTCTTTTCCTTCCTTCCTTCCTCCCTCCCACCCTCCCTCCCTGCTTTCCTTCTGTCCTTCCCTCCTTACTCTTTTCCTTCCTCCCTTCCTCCCTTCCTCCCTTTCTTCCTTCTCTCCTTCCTCCCTTCTATCCTTCCTTGACCTGAGGACAACAGGGTGTCCATCTGAACAGTGAAAGAGGTTTGAAGAGAGATGACTTAACTTTAAAGTAAATATCATCAGATCGGTGTGTTGTTCATATTCTTCATGTTCAGCTCAGCAGCTCTTTAAGACTTTAAGACGTCATTAAAGTTCATACATCAGCTTCCTGTTGATGTTCTCTGATAAAGACTCTCAGAGGGATTAAACCCAAAATACAATCTCACACAGATCTGTTATGTGAGCAACAGCTGCGGTTTACTGTCCGTCGTCACACACACGATTGTCTTTATACCTTTATATCCTCATGAGGACACTCATTGACAAAATGTAATCCCAAGTCCCTTTACCCTCTAACCCTAAACCCCATTCTAACCTTTAAAGACCGTGTAAAGTGAATTCAGACATTTTCTTCTAAACACATTAAATAGGTCATAAATGTATTTCTAAAAAAGGTGTAAAAAGCATTTAAACCATTTAGATTTGAATTGTGGAGCTAGGATTAGCATAAACCCGCCCCTGCTGCTGTAGAGGTATAAATACATTCAGCACACACTACTACTACTACAGTCTACAGTTAGCCAGTTAGCTGAGTTAGCACTACTACTACTACAGTCTACAGTTAGCCAGTTAGCTAGTTAGCTGAGTTAGCACTACTACTACTATAGTCTACAGTTAGCCAGTTAGCTGAGTTAGCACTACTACTACTACAGTCTACAGTTAGCCAGTTAGCTGAGTTAGCACTACTACTACTACAGCCTACAGTTAGCCAGTTAGCTGAGTTAGCCGCTGAGTTAGCAGCAGAAAGCTGTCAGACATAGTGTCCATGTTTCTGGTAGAGGTGGTGACTTTGATTGACAGGTGACACTTGGTAGGGGGCGGGGCTTCAGCGGACTCGGCGGCCACGCCCACAGCGTTTGGGAGCAGAGAAAGAGGCTGATTTTTACACAACTTTAAAGTCTAATTTCATATATTTGACGATTTTTTTAATCATTCAAATTTGGCAGGGTGGTTAACAACACACTTTTCAGTGGTATGTTAAACTCAGAACACATATTTATTCTAACTTTACACAGACTTTAAAGCTTAGTCTTACCTCTGAAACTGTCCCTGAGGAGCCAAAATGTCCTCACAGTGCTGGTTTCCAACGGTAATTGGTCCCCTCAAAGATAGAAAGACACACTCGGGTTTGAGTAGCTGTTCCTGTTAAGACGTTGTGTTCTCTTCGGTTCATTGTGGACAGTCTAACCCAGCGGGTGTCAAACATGCGGCCCGTGGGCCAGAACCGGTCCGCCAAGGGGTGCAATCCGGCCCACTTTCCTTCCTGTGTTCTTTTCCTTCCTTCCATCTGTCCTTCCTACTTCCTTTTATCCTTTCTTTCTTCCCTTTCTTCCTTCCATCTGTCCTTCCTCCCTTTCTTCCTTCTGTCCTTCCTCCCTTTCTTCATTCCATCTGTCCTTCCATCTGTCCTTCTTCCCTTTCTTCCTTCTGTCCTTCCTACTTCCTTTTATCCTTTTTTCTTCCTTCCATCTGTCCTTCCTTCCTTCTGTCCTTCCTCCCTTTCTTCCTTCTGTCCTTCCTTCCATCTGTCCTTCCTTCCTTTCTTCCTTCTGTACTTCCTTCCATCTGTCCTTCTTCCCTTTCTTCCTTCTGTCCTTCCTTCCATCTGTCCTTCCTTCCTTCTGTCCTTCCTTCCTTCTGTCCTTCCTCCCCGTCTTCCTTCTGTCCTTCCTTCCATCTGTCCGTCCTCCCTTTCTTCCTTCTGTCCTTCCTTCCATCTGTCCTTCCTACATTTCTTCCCTCCTTCCTTTTGCCTCTCTTTCCTTCCTTCCCTTTTTATTTCCTTCCTTTCTTCCCTCCATGTTTTTAATGATCCGGCCCACATTAGATCAAATTTATCTGTATGTGGCCCTTGAATGAAAATCGGTTCTTCTTCTTCTGTGGTTTTGGGCGTCTCAGCTGTTTCTGTCTCTTCATGTTAATCCCAGACTGAGATCAGAAGGACTGCTGCAGGACTCCTTGTTCTTCTTGTTCTTCTTGTTGATGAAGATCTTCATGACTCTGGATTATAGAGAAGAATCTAAACATCTTGGCCTGAGATCAGAAAGGAATATGGAAGCTCTTATTTAGTTTTACATCTTGTTGATACGATGTAATCACATAGCAGAAGTATGTATCGTCAGCTGTGCAACGACTCCATTAAAGTTTAATCTGATCTCGTATCAGCTGGCAGAGCTTCACATCCATCCATCCGTCCGTCTGTGTGTGAATCACTTTCTAATCCAGAGCACACAAGTTCATTAAACAGCTGCTCAAAGTAAATATAGATCTCTTCAGGGAGGGAGAGGAGGGGGGGTGGGGTGTGGGGGGGGGTTTTAGTCTGACTGAGTGACCGCTCATTACAACAAGTTCACATCTTTAATGAAAGGCTACTTAAATGTTAGACAACTTTAATTGGAGGAAAATGAAATCCTCCACTTAGAGAGCGCTGAGAGACTCTGCAGCATGTCTGAGATTCACTGAGTCATGTTTTAATATCTTCATCCTGCTAAACCACAAACATCTTATTCATTTTAATAGAGTTATGAGTTAATACTCAGTTTATTTCTGCGTCCTTGACTTTTTAAAATGCGACACAAAAATTTGAGATTGAATTTAAAAATATTTTCTAGTGTCATTCTTCATCCGGCCACCAGATGGAGCCAAAGCTACACAATTTAAACATTTGAGTCACATGTAATAACATTTAACCACCAAAAAGAGATGAAAACATGACTAAAAGAGTGAAATTGACTGAAATTGACTAAAGAAACCTAAAAACTATACTACCAAAAAGAGACATTAAAATGACTAAAAACAACCTACAGTTGCCATCTAGTTACCATGGCAACATAGAGATGGAGAGACTAAAGAGACTCAAAACTACCAATAAAATAACATTTCCATCATTATGTCTGTTATATTTTCATGTGTGAGGTAAAACATGATATTGTGTGATAGGAGATGTTTAGTCTCTCTGCTCTGCTCTCTGAGACATGAATCTAGCTTTAATCCTCCTGTTGTCCTCCAGTCAAGGAAGGAAGGAAAGGAAGGAAGGAGGGAAGGAGGAAGGAAGGAAGGAAAAAATTAGTATTATCTCACTGCCCCTCTCCCACCCCTCCGGACCCTTTTCACAGGTTCCTTCCTTCCTCCCTCCCTCTCTCCTTACTCATTTCCTTCCTTCCTTCCTTCCTTCCTTCCTTCCTTCCTCCCTCCCTCCCTCCCTCCCTCCTTACTCCTTTCCTTCCTCCTCTTTTCCTCCCTTCCTCCCTCCCTCCTTCCTTCCTTCAGTTGTTCAAACAGAAAAGAAACACAAGAGTCAAACTTCTCTGTAAATATTAACATTTATTTAAGTATACAATTTAGTATTATCTCACTGCCCCTCTCCCACCCCTCCCTTCCTTCCTTCCTGCCCCCCCCCCCCCCCCCCCCGACCCTAACCCTCTCCCACCCCTCCCGACCCTTCCTTCCTTCCTCCTTTCCTTCCTTCCTCCCTCCCTCCTTACTCCTGCCTTCCTGGCCCTCTCCCACCCCTCCCTTCCTTCCGTCATTCCTCCCTCCTTACTCCTTTCGTTCCTTCCTTCTTTCATTCCTCCTCCCTCCCTCCTTACTCCTTTCCCTTCCTTCCTCCCTCCTTACTCCTTTCCTTCCTTCCTTCCTTCCTTCTCAGTTGTTCACACAGAAAAGAAACACAAGAGTCAAACTTCTCTGTAAATATTAACATTTATTTAAGTATACAATTTAGTATTATCTCACCGCCCCTCTCTCACCCCTCCCTTCCTTCCTTCCTTCCTGCCCCTCTCCCCCCCCCGACCCTAACCCTCTCCCACCCCTCCCGACCCTTTTCACAGGTTCGATGTCAGTATCTTGGCGTCTCGATGCAGCATTAAAGCCTCGCTGGAGGACGGTAAAAACTCTCAAAGACCAACAGTTAAGACGAGCGTTGATTATTTCTTAACAGACGGAGGATCACAGGCGTCGCCAAAAAACCCCACAAAGCTGCTTTTTGCAAGAAAATGCCACATTTGGTTTTTTATTATTAATTATTATTATTATTATTATTATTTGCTTTTTCTTAAAAATGACTCTCCGTAATAAAGGAGGAGCATTTTTATAGTCGCATTGCATAAAATGATGATGTCACCAGAAGGACGAGAGGAGATGATTTATTTTATTTTATTTTATTTATTTATTTTTTTTAATTTTAGCTTCTTTTTTTTTTTTTATATATATTTTTTTTAATTTGCGTGTGATGTGCTATTATTTTGAAATACTGAACGGAGCGCTGCTGCTGCTTCCTCCTGAAGAAGTTAACGGAATGACATCACAAGAAAAAGCAACCAACCAGACGTAAGAACAAAAAAACTCCCATTGTGTTACAAAATGCCACAAAGTGTGTGTGTGTGTGTGTGTGAGTGTGTGTGTGTGTGTGTGTGTCTGTGAGTGTATGTGTGTGTGTGTCTGTATGTGTGTGTGTGTGTCTGTGTTAGTATGTGTGTGTGTGTGTGTGAGTCTGTGTGTGTGTGTGTGTGTGTGAGTGTGTGTCTGTCTGTCTGTATGTGTGTGTGTGTGTCTGTATGTGTGTGAGTGTGTGTCTCTGTGTGTGTGTGTGTGTGTGTGTGTGTGTGTGTGTGTCTGTATGTGTGTGTGTGTGTCTGTATGTGTGTGAGTGTGTGTCTGTATGTGTGTGAGTGTGTGTCTGTATGTGTGTGAGTGTGTGTCTGTATGTGTGTGAGTGTGTCTGTGTGTGAGCGTGTGTCTGTATGTGTGTGTGTGTGAGTGTGTGTCTGTATGTGTGTGTCTGTGAGTGTCTGTCTGTGTGTGTGTGTCTCTGTGTGTGTGTGTGTGTGTCTGTGTGTGTGAGTGTGTGTCTGTATGTGTGTGTGTGTGTCTGTGAGTGTGTGTCTGTATGTGTGAGTCTGTCTCTGTGTGTGTGTCTGTGTGTGTCTGTCGGTTTGTCTGTGTGTACATCTGTGTACTTATGTGTAAGTGTGTGTAAGTGTGTGTGTGCTTTTATATTAAACTAAAAGATATTTGCTTGCTTGTCTCTATTTTAAAAAAAGGTCACAATATGGCAAAAATCTTTAGCTTCAAAAAAAAAAAAAAAAAACCTCACTTCCTCATCATCACTGAAACTTACCCGAAATATAACAAAAAAAACTTATTAAACATGAAACACCCCCCCTCCACCCCCTTCCCTCCACCCCCCCCCCCCCCCGCCCTAAATTATAGTAGAAACTGTGTGCAAATAAACCGCCTCCATTACATAAAAAATAAAAAGTTGAAGAATCAACGTGAGGCGCCCCCGACGACCCTCCTCGGATTTGGTCAAACAGAAGTTTTTATGAAAAAATAACTAAATTACTATTACGATCTTTTTTTTTTTTTTTTTTAATTATTAGGAAACTCGAATAAAAGGTACGAAAAAAGAAGCACAAGTAAGAAAATAGTGTTATCATCATCATCATCATCATCGTCTCGCATCATTTCTAAACCACAAAGAGGATCCTGCCTGTTTGGTCGTTAACGTCTCTCTCTCTCTCTCTCTCTCTCTCTCTTTCTCTCTCTCCCTTTTTTCTTTTTTTTCTTTTTTTTCTTTTTTTCTTTAGTTTCTCAAAAGACGAGGAACGAAAAAAACACGAAGGAATGAAACAAAAAAAAAAAAACCCACAAAATATTTCCCAAGAAGCTTTTTTCTTTTTCTCTCTCTCTCTCTCTCTCTCTCTCTCTCGGTGGAGCAGCTTGTGTGTTTTATATGATTGATTATTGATATCTGGTTTACGTTGTGCTGATGATGCTGTTTAAGTGCTTTTTTTATTTTTTATTTTTTATTTTTTTAACCCTCCTGTTGCCCTCGAGGAAAGGAAAGGAAGGAAAAGGGGGGAGGAAGGAAAGGAGGGAGGAAGGAAGGGAGGAAGAAAGGAAGAAGGCAGGAAGAAGGAAGGAAAGGAGAAAGGATGGAAGGGAGGAAAGAAGGAAGGATGGAAGGGAGGAGGGAAAGGAAGGAAAGGAGGGAGGGAGGAAGAAGTATGGAAAGGAGGGAGGAAGAAGGGAGGATGGAAGGGAGGAAAGGAGGAATGATGGAAAGGAGGAAAGGAAGGGGGCAGGAAGAAGGAAGGAAAGGAGGGAGGAAGAAGGAAGGAAAGGAAAGGAGTGAGGAAGGAAGGGAGGAAGAAGGAAGGAAAGAAGCAAGGAGGTAGGGAGGAAGAAGGAAGGAAAGAAGGGAGGAAGAAGGAAATATGGAAGGGAGGAGGGAAAGGAAGGAAAGGGGGGGAGGGAGGTAAGGAAGGAGGGAAGGGAAGGGAGGAAGAAGGAAGGAAAGGAGAAAGGATGGAAGGGAGGAAAGGAAGGAGGGAGGGAGGAAGGAAAGAAAAGAGAAATGATAGAAGGGAGGAAAGGAAGGAGCTGAGGGAGGGAGGAAGGAAAGAAAAGAAGGAAGGAGGGAAGGGAAGGAGGGAAGAAGGAATGGAAGGAAAGAAGAAGGAAGGAAAGGAGGGAAGAAGGAAGGATGGAAGGAAGGAAGAAGGAAGGAAAGGAAGGAGGATGGAAAGGAGGGACAAAAGAAGGAAGGAAGGAAGGAAGGAAGGAAGGAGGGAGGGAGGGAGTCAATTTGACCCCGGGGGAGGACGACAGGAAGTTTAAATGAAGTGACGTCCGACGAGCGGCGTGTGTGAGACGAACGTTACGGGTTTTAACGGATGAGGTATTGCACAGATTAAATCTAATAATAATAATTATAATAAAAATAAAACAAGAACAAAAAAAAAAAAAAAGCAAAAATAAATATACAGCAAATTCATACATTTACAATTTTAGTTTCAGTTTCTGGAAGATTTTTAGAAGATATTTTTTAGTGTCAGCGGTGGAAGGAGAGGGGGGAGGGTTGGGGGGGGTGGAGGAGAAGAGGGAGGAGGGGGTCTTCATTAGTCGTCCCACTCGTCATCATCCTCAAAGTCCTCGTCTTCATCATCATCCTCGTCTTCGTCTGGAAAAGTGAAAAAAAAAGCAAAAGTGTGAAAATGTGATCAGCTGTTCTATGTGTTGTTCTATCAGCTGTTCTATGTGTTGTTCTATCAGTTGTTCTATGTGTTGTTCTATCAGCTGTTCTATGTGTTGTTCTATCAGCTGTTCTATGTGTTGTTCTATCAGTTGTTCTATGTGTTGTTCTATCAGCTGTTCTATGTGTTGTTCTATCAGCTGTTCTATGTGTTGTTCTATCAGCTGTTCTATCAGCTGTTCTATCAGCTGTTCTATGTGTTGTTCTATCAGCTGTTCTATGTGTTGTTCTATCAGCTGTTCTATGTGTGGTTCTATGTGTTGTTCTATGTGTGGTTCTATCAGCTGTTCTATGTGTTGTTCTATGTGTTGTTCTATCAGCTGTTCTATGTGCTGTTCTGTATGTTGTTCTATGTGCTGTACTGTCAGCTGTTCTGCTGTAACAGGTGATCAGCTGTCAGCAGTTACCTGAGGAATAGATGGCTTGTTCTATCAGCTGTTCTATGTGTTGTTCTATGTTCTATGTGGGGTACCTGAGGAATGGATGGCTTGTTCTATGTGTTGTTCTATGTGATGTTCTATCGGTTGTTCTATGTGATGTTCTATGTGATGTTCTATGTGTTGTTCTATCAGCTGTTCTATGTGTGGTTCTATCAGCTGTTCTATGTGTTGTTCTATGTGTTGTTATATGTGTTGTTCTATCAGTTGTTCTATGTGTTGTTCTATCAGCTGTTCTATGTGTTGTTCTACGTGTTGTTCTATCACGTGTTCTATGTGTGGTTCTATCAGCTGTTCTATGTGTTGTTCTATGTGTTGTTCTATCAGCTGTTCTATGTGTTGTTCTATCAGCTGTTCTATGTGTGGTTCTATCAGTTGTTCTATGTGTGGTTCTATGTGTTGTTCTATGTGTGGTTCTATGTGTTGTTCTATGTGTGGTTCTATCAGCTGTTCTATGTGTGGTTCTATCAGCTGTTCTATGTGTGGTTCTATCAGCTGTTCTATGTGTTGTTCTATGTGTGGTTCTATCAGCTGTTCTATGTGTTGTTCTATCAGCTGTTCTATGTGTGGTTCTATCAGCTGTTCTATGTGTGGTTCTATGTGTGGTTCTATCAGCTGTTCTACTGTAGCAGGTGATCAGCTGTTATATTCTAGCAGGTGATCAGCTGTTCTACTGCAGCAGGTGATCAGCTGTTCTACTGCAGCAGGTGATCAGCTGTTCTACTGTAGCAGGTGATCAGCTGTTCTACTGTAGCGGGTGATCAGCTGTTCTACTGTAACAGGTGATCAGCTGTTCTACTGTAGCAGGTGATCAGCTGTTCTACTGTAACAGGTGATCAGCTGTTCTACTGTAACAGGTGATCAGCTGTTCTACTGCAGCAGGTGATCAGCTGTTCTACTGTAACAGGTGATCAGCTGTCAGCAGGTACCTGAGGAATAGATGGCTTGTTCTATCAGCTGTTCTATGTTCTATGTGGGGTACCTGAGGAATGGAAGGCTAGTTCTATGTGATGTTCTATGTGTTGTTCTATGTGTGGTTCTATCGGTTGTTCTATGTGATGTTCTATGTGTTGTTCTATGTGTGGTTCTATCGGTTGTTCTATGTGATGTTCTATGTGATGTTCTATGTGATGTTCTATGTGATGTTCTATATGATGTTCTATGTGATGTTCTATATGATGTTCTATGTTCTATGTGGGGTACCTGAGGAATGGAAGGCTAGTTCTATGTGATGTTCTATGTGTTGTTCTATGTGTGGTTCTATCGGTTGTTCTATGTGATGTTCTATGTGTTGTTCTATGTGTGGTTCTATCGGTTGTTCTATGTGATGTTCTATGTGATGTTCTATGTGATGTTCTATGGCTTGTTCTATGTGATCTTCTATGTGTGGTTCTATGTGATGTTCTATGTGTTGTTCTATGTGATGTTCTATATGATGTTCTATGTGATGTTCTATATGATGTTCTATGTCGGTACATGAGGAATGGATGGCTTGTTCTATGTGATGTTCTATGTGCTGTTCTATGTGTTGTTCTATGTTCTGTGTCGGTACCTGAGGAATGGATGGCTTGTTCTATGTGTTGTTCTATGTGTTGTTCTATGTTCTATGTTGGGTACCTGAGGAATGGATGGCTTGTTCTACGTGTTCTATGTGATGTTCTATGTGTTGTTCTATGTTCTATGTGTGGTACCTGAGGAATGGATGGCTTGTTCTACGTGATGTTCTATGTTCTAAGTGGGGTACCTGAGGAATGGATGGCTTTGCTCCTCTTCTGCATCACCTCCATGAGAGCGCCCACGATGCCGGCGGTGGGAGCCGGCGTCGGAGGACCGGACTCTGGAAGGTCCGACACCTGGAGACACGAGACAGGAAGAGGAAGTCACATTGTTACAAAATAAAAGTTAAATTAAATGTTTCCTGTTTTACATTTATTACAGATGGACTCATGATCTGCTCTGTGTGTGTGTGTGTGTGTGTCTCTGTGTCTCTGTGTACTTGTGTGTAACTGTGTGTGTATATGTGTGTATGTATGTCTGTGTGTGTGTGTGTGTGTGTGTGTGTGTGTGTGTGTGTAAGGTGTGTCTGTATGAATATGTGTGTGTGTGTGTGTGTATGTGTGTGTGTAAGGTGTGTATATGTGTGTGTGTGTGTGTGTGTAAGGTGTGTATATGTGTGTATGTATGGTGTGTGTGTGTATGTATGGTGTGTGTATATGTGTGTGTGTGTTTGTGTATGTATGGTGTGTGTATATGTGTGTGTGTGTGTATGTCTGTGTGTGAATGGTGTGTCTTTGTGTATATGTGTGTGTATATGTGTGTGCATCTGTGTGTATATATGTGTGTAAGGTGTGTGTGTGTGTAAGGTGTGTGTATACGTGTGTGTTTATGTGTGTGTGTATACGTGTGTGTGTAAGGTGTGTGTATACGTGTGTGTGTATACGTGTGTGTGTGTGTAAGGTGTGTATATGTGTGTATGTATGGTGTGTGTATATGTGTGTGTGTGTGTGTGTGTGTGTGTGTGTGTGTGTGTGTCTCTCTTACAGTCTTGAGTTGGATGCCTTGTCTGATCTGGTCCAGCAGAGCGTCTCGGCCGGTGTTGGACGCCGGCGCTTTGTTGTTCTGCTCACACTTCTTCAGCTGAGCTCCGCCTCTGATCTGCTCCAGCAGCGCCGACTTCCCCCCGGGCAGCGGCGAGTGGGGCGAGTCCCCGCCCCCGTCCATCTCCGGAGGGGGAGGAGGGCCGGGCGGGGGCGGGGGCGGAGGAGGAGGTGGAGGAGCAGCCGGGGTGGAGCCAGGTGGAGACTGCTGCTGCTGGGTCATAGGAGGAGGCGGAGGGGGCGGAGCCTGAGGGGCGATGGAGGCGTGTGACGGAGGAGGAGGGGGGGGCTGGTGGTGATGGTGGTGGTGGTGGTGGGGAGGGGGAGGCGGCTGGTGGCCTCCTCTGGTGGGAGGGGGCGGGGGAGGAGGAGCACCCAGAGTTCCTGGCCTGGAGGGAGGCGGGGGAGGAGGAGCTGAGGCGGGGGCTCGGGACGGAGGAGGGGGAGGGGGGGCTCCTCGGCCCCCTCTGGACGGGGGAGGAGGGGGAGGCGGGGGAGCTGAGCTGTGGGGGGGAGCTGAGCTGTGTGGGGGAGGAGGAGGAGGAGGGGGGCCACCACGAGAGGGAGGTGGAGGTGGAGCTGTGGAGGCAGGGGGGGGAGACAGGAGATCAGGTGAGATAAGATGACATCATACAGAAGTTACCTGATAGCTGTGACATCACAACCAATCAGGTGCTTTTATTCCATCTGTTGGAAACTACATCGATATGTGTGTGTGTGTGTGTGTGTGTGTGTGTGTGTGTGTGTGTGTGTGTGTGTGTGTGTGTAGGCGTGGGCCGGTATGAGATTCTGACGGTATGATAACCTGAGGTAAAAATATCACGGTTTCACGGTTTTATGATTACAGCTATAAAATGTGATATTTCGAAATGTCTAAAATATTTAAAACCAAAAAAAAAGAAAAAAAATCCATTGAACGGTCTTTTATTTTTAACATATATAGAACATGATCGAACATTAGTAAATACAGTATCTCACAAAAGTGAGTACACCCCTCACTTTTTTGCAAATATTTTATTATATCTTTTCATGGGTCAACACTATAGAAATGAAACTTTGATATGCATGTACAGCTTGTATAGCTTATAGATTTACTGTTGAATTGTATCAAAGTTTCATTTCTATAGTGTTGTTCCATGAAAAGATATAATGAAATATTTGCAAAAAAGTGAGGGGTGTACTCACTTTTGTGAGATACTGTATGTATTTAAAATAAAAAATAATTAAAAATAAGTGCAGTCCTTTAACTGAGGCTAAACCTGCAACTCAAGTCACGACATGAATTTATTATTTTTAGTGAAAAAAACACAAAATGCAAATAAATGCAATCACTTCTAGCCGCGGCCGTCTGTCTTTTTATTGTAGCTGAAGTATAAATACAGCCGACTTGGTCCTTTTAGACGGGGGGGGGGGGGGGGGGGGGCTCGCCTCCTTCAGCCATCATACAGCCTGCAGAGCTTCCTGCTCGTATCAGCAACCGGAGTACGGGAGGGGTTGTACTTTACGCTGCAGCTGCACACGACCTGAGGGACCTCCACTTTCTCTCTGACCAGACGTCACATTAAAAAACCCTTTAATACCGCAGGAACGGTGTGACGAAAAGTTTTAGTGGTTTTGAAACCGTGACTTTTTCATACCGTGGTAAACCTTGAAACCGGTAACCGGCCCATGTCTATGTGTGTGTGAGTGAGTGTGTGTGTTAGTGTACAGGTATATGTGTGTCTCTCTATGTGTGTGTCTGTCTGTCTCACCCTGCCTCCTCAGCTCGTTCTTCACAGCCTCCACTCCTCCTTTCTTCTCGATGAAGTCGTAGATGACCTTCGACGTCTCTCGGTCCTTCAGCTGAGCCTCCGAGATGCCGCACATGTCGAACAGGTTCTTCAGCTCCGGGTCCAGATTGTTCAGCTGCCACGGACACACACACACACACACACAGTCTGAAATGAGTCCAACCAGGAAGTAACTTAGAGCTGCATTCTATCAAAAGGCCACCAGGGGGCGACCGTCTCTATACAAGTCAATGGAGAATTCACCAACTTCTCACTTGATTTCTAACCTCAGTAAACGTTTTCAAAATGTGTTTATGGTCTCAATCGCTAGTTTAAAGCCTTCTTCAATGCAGTATGATGTTCATTTGGGACATTTTGACCTCCCTGATTTTATATGTGACGATAAAGCAGGGTATGCATTAGGGCGTGGCTACGTCCTGATTGACAGGTTGATTGACCAATGTCCTCGAGATCCAGCCGTCGTAACCATAGCAACCTCCCCGCTCCGCCCATGGCTCCGCCTCATGCCCATATAAGTAGAATCCATGTTTTTATTTTTCCCAGTATGCACCTGAAAGTTTTAAGATGGCGCTGCCCAGTCCATGGTTTTTACAGTAATCAGTTTATTGTTTTAGTTCCAGTCATATTTCCTGCTGAGATCTCTGTTTATCATCACCACTACCACAGAAGCCATTATTGCTCCAATATGCAAATGACCTTAAAAGCTAAAATGGAAACTTGAAGCCTCCAGCAAGTTAAAACTCTTTCATTGATCTCATTGAGCAGACGAGGCTTTTAAAGCTTTGTTCAGTCTGTTAATGAATGTTAGTTCAAACTGAACTTGGAGGAGAAGAGTTCAGCTTTCAGGCTCCACATATCTGAACAAACTCCAGATGTTAGGGTTAATATCTCACACTGCATTTCACTTAAAGTAAAAAGAGTTTAACCCTCCTGTCGTCCTCCCGGGTCAAATTGACCCCATCTGTTTTGACTGTTCTTTCTTTCCTCCCTTTCTTCCTTCTTTCCTCCCCTCCTTATTTCCTTCCTCCCTCCTGTCTTTCCTTCCTTTCTTCCTTCTTCACTTTCCTCCTTCCTTCTTCCTCCCTTCCTTCGTTCCTGCCTCCTTTCCTCCCCTCCTTTCCTCCCTCCCTCCTTCTTTCCTCCCTCCCTCCTTTCCTTCCTTCCTCCCTGTGTCCTTTCCTCCCTTCCCTCCTTCCTCCCTCCCTCCTTTCCTTCCTTCGTCCTCCCTTCCTTCCTTCCTCCCTCCCTCCTTTCCTTCCTTCCTTCCTTCTTTCCTCCCTTCCCTCCTTCCTCCCGCCCTCCTTTCCTTCCTTCCTTCCTTCTTTTATCTGTCTTTATTCGATTTTAGCTTCATTTAAAGTCCAATTTAACACTTTTCATTGTGTTTAATTGTCTTTATTTGTTGCTTTTAAATCCTGTCCTGATGCATTTTGATGCTTTATGTAAAGCACACAAGAGATGGAGGGAGGGAAGGAAGGAAGGGAATAAGAAGGGAAGGAAAGAAAGACAAAAGGCAAAAGGAAGGAGGGAAGAAAGGTAGGAAGGACAGATGGAAGGAAGGACAAACAGAGGAAGACAGCCGGAAGAAAGGGAGGAAGGCCAGATGTCCTTCTTTCTTCCCTTCCTCCCTTCCTCTTTTCCTTTCTCCCTCCCTCCCTCCTTTCCTTCCTTCCTTCCTTCCTCCCTCCCTCCTTTCCTTCCTTCTTTCCTCCCTCCTTTCCTTCCTTCCTTCTTTTATCTGTCTTTATTCTATTTTAGCTTCATTTAAAGTCCAATTTAACTCTTTAAATTGTACACTTCAAAGCACTTTGAATTCCCTTAATGCATAAATGTCCTTCCATCTTCCTCCCTCATGTCCTCCTTCCCTTCCTTCCTTCCTTCCTTCCTTCCTTCCTTCCTCCCTCCCTCCCTTTGTCTTAGTTAACGTACATTTATTTCTGCAGCCTGACTCTCTGGAACATTTTATTTCTGCAGCTTCTGAGACGCAGCAGCGAGACGTTTGTGGAAACGAGCAGGAAGCAACAAGAGCCTATTGTGTGATTTCATCATGCAGCCGCCACACAGGTCGCTATTGTGTTCCTGCGCGTGTGTGTGTGTGTGTGTGAAGGGTGTACTCACATCAAAACCTGTGTTAGGATCCCAGCCCACGTGACCGATGTGCCTGAGGAAGACAAGACAGTGACATCACACACGTGTCCACACACACACACACACACACACACACACACACACACACACACACACACACACACACACACACACACACACACACACACACACACACACACACACACACACACACACACACACACACACACACACACACACACACACACACACACACACACACACACAGAAGCACATCAGCTGTTTAGCATGTGCACCCACACACACATGCTAAATACTGAGCCCACACACACACACTCATTCCCGCTGACATCACTCATGGAGACAGTGTGGTCATTGAGCTCAGACTGGACGCAGCATGTTTACTGTGATGCAGCTCAGCGTGCAGCTCGACCCACGCTGGAAACACGCAGCTCATGTCTGAACCGTTCAAACTGACTCAAACTGAAACTTTAAAGAGTCGCTGCAGCTGTGTGTGAAGAGTTAGAACGGAGTTTAACCTTCCTGTCGTCCTCCCGGGTTTTGACTGTTCCTTCTTTCCTTCTATCTGTCCTTCTTCCCTCCTTCTCTCTTTCTTTCCTCCCTTCCTTCCTTCATTCCTCTGTCCTTCTTTCCTCTGTCTGTCCTTCCTTCCTTCCTTCCTTCCATTTTCCTTATTCCTGTCCTCCTTTCCTTCCTTCCTCCCTCCCCCCTTTCCTGTCCGTCCTCCCTCCTGTCCTCCTTTCCTTCCTCCTGTCCTCGCTTCCTTCCTCCCTTCCTTCCATCTTCCTCCATCCTTTCCTTCCATCTTCCTCCTTCCTGTCCTCCTTTCCTTCCTTCCTTCCTTCCGCCTTTCCTTCCATCTTCCTCCTTCTTGTCCTCATTTCCTTCCATCTTCCTCCTTCACTTCCTCCCTCCCGCCTTTCCTTCCCTCCTCCCTCCCTCCTGTCCTTCCTTTTTCCCTCCTTCTTTCCCCCTCCCTCCATCCTTTCCTTCCATATTCCTCCCTCCTGTCCTTCCTTCCTTCCATGACTCGAGGACCTTTATTTAATCCTGAAGCTTCCTCAGCAGCTTCCTTCCTCCCATTCTCCCTCCATCCTTTCCTTCCATATTCCTCCCTCCTGTCCTTCCTTCCTTCCTTCCTTCCATGACTCGAGGACCTTTATTTAATCCTGAAGCTTCCTCAGCAGCTTCCTTCCTTCCTTCCTCCCTACCTCCCATCCTCCCATCCTCCCATCCTCCCATCCATCCTGAAGCTTCCCCAGCAGACTGACAGACAGCTGATGGTATCCTCTGTGATAAAGACGGACTGGACTCACTGGAAGTTGCTTGGCGTCCCGATGTCGGCCTTGGTCAGCTTCTTCTTCTTGCCTTTGGTCTTCTTGTCTTTTCGTGCCAGGCCGCCGTGGCTCAGCATGTTGTTGATGTGGTACGGCTGCTGCTGCTGCTGCTGCTGGTGGCTGTGGGAGTTGTGGAAGCGGTTGTTGATCTCCGGGTTCTTGATGTCCACCGTGGCCATGTGCTGCAGAGCCGGACCTGCAACACAGAGAGAAGAGAAGAGAAGAGAAGAGAAACAGTCATTCACTGAGAAATGTCCTTCGTCTCCAGAGGATGAACAGAGACAGAGAGAGAGAGAGAGAGACACAGAGAGAGAGAGAGGGGGAGAGAGAGAGAGAGGGGGAGAGACAGAGACAGAGAGGAGAACAGAGAGAGAGAGAGAGAGACAGAGAGAGAGAGAGAGACAGAGAGAGAGAGAGAGACAGAGAGAGACAGAGAGACAGAGAGACAGACACAGAGAGAGAGAGAGAACAGAGACAGAGACAGAGACAGAGAGAGAGACAGAGAGAGAGAGAGAGAGAGATGAGACGAGAGAGAGAGAGAGAGAGAGAGAGAGAGAGAGAGAGAGAGAGAGAGACAGCTTTGATTTTATTTCATATTTAAAAAGGTCTGGCGACATTTTACGTTAAATGTAAATGACGTCTATGGTTCATAAGTTTCTAAAAATATAAAATATGAGTAAACTTGTGGTGATAAGTTAGAATGAAAGTTCGCTAAAAAGGATTTAACAAAGAACTGAGTGATCATTTATATCTAATACCTGATTAATAAAAGAGTCAAACAGACCGGTGTCAATCTGACAATCAGGAGGGTTAAAAACATGAATGTCTTGATATTATGATCAGATTTCTATCAGTATAAATTATACTTCAATTCAAAATGAAAAGATCTACAACGTGTGTCGATCAAAGTCTGATAAATCTTCTTCCTCTGTTGTTACATGAATGAGCTGCAGCTCCACGTTGAGCGTTCTGTCATCAGCTTAACTTCCCCGAGCCTCAGATCTGTTCTCTGGTATAAACTTTAATCAGGGATTTTGGGGATTTTGACACTTATACATTATGAGATGAAGAGATTTGTAATGAGCTGATGGCCTCACAGCACATAATATCCATCTATCTCACTTATAGTTTAACAATGTACGGGTTAGTGAGGTGTTTCTAGTCTCCATGAGGTACCAATACTTATTATCACTGATCCAAATACAATTTGTCACAATCTCTCAAAAACATTTAATACGAAACAATAGGGTCCTTGCCTCCTCCTCTGGAGTCCTGCCCTCTTGCCTTTCGGCTCGGTCCCTAATAACATTACTATTTATTGCAATAAATAGTTATCAGTTGTGTATTACTTTGAATATATGTATTGTCATGCATTGGTTGCCTTTCCCTCAGGACGTTAAAGTTTCTTATCTTACATGTTGAAGGCAGGAAAAGGAAAAAACATCTAAAGCCGTTTTTAAGGACACAAACACTTGCAGAAAACCTGATACTGTGGTTGTAATGCCAAATTCAGCCTGTAGGGGGCGCTGGCTGTTCTTTTAGTGGAGTTAATAATATCTCCTGAGTCCTGACCCTCACACACGATCATCAATACACCTTTAATAATCCTCCTCTACCTGACGGATCAATAATCAAAGAGCTGCAAATGATTTATGAGCTTTACATGATGAATTTCCTCTATTAGAAATATCAGCTCCTCCTCCTTTTCCTCTTCCTCCTCCCCCTCCCCCTCCATCCCTCGAGGTCCACCCGGTCTCTGTCCAGTCCTCGAATTCCTCGTAATCTCCACAAACTGCTGCAGCATCTGACAGAACCACTAATCCGACCGCTAATCCCGCTCAAATCCCCCGACTCCCCGTGAACGCTGGACGTCCAAGAACAGACAAATCTGCCGTCTCCTGAGGAACCTCGCAGGGTCTGGTGGTCGAGATCTACACAACAACTTCCTCTTAATGAGATCAATTGTTATTTATTATTCTGTTTTTGTATAATAAAAAGGCACTTACTGATGTAATATGACTTATGATGTTTTATCAAGTGTTTGGTTCAACCTGTTCTTGTTTAAGGAAAGAAAATCACAATACTTGTTTAATCAGAATCGCAATTAAATCGAATCGGGGACCCAAAAATCATTAGAGAATCGAATCGGCACAAAAGCATATCGACCCAGACCTAATAGATATGGGGTTTCTACCAGACGGGGAGTTCTGGTCCTCTGAAATGAGGCCAACCAGGAAGTAACTTAGAGCTGCATTCTAACAAAAGGCCACCAGGGGGCGACCGTCTCTATACAAGTCAATGGAGAATTCACCAACTTCTCACTTGATTTCTAACCTCAGTAAACGTTTTCAAAATGTGTTATGGTCTCAATCGCTAGTTTAAAGCCTTCTTCAATGCAGTATGATGTTCATTTGGGACATTTTGGCCTCCCTGATTTTATATGTGACGATAAAGCAGGGTATGCATTCCCAGCATGCACCTGAAACTTTCAAGATGGCGCTGCCCAGATCCAAAACTATTGGCTTCCGAGCAGCAGTCCACAAACCAATGGGTGACGTCACGGATGTTACGTCCATTTCTTTTATACAGTCTTTACCAGCTAAAACTTGCACAGTTGCAGCAGTTTGCACTCATTCGTCATCATTAAGAGTTCATGTCAGAGTCACAAATGAGTCCTCAACATTCCCGAACAATAAGAGTAATGTCTGAGTTTCAAACCAAGCAGCTACATTCAGAAACGAGGGTGGTGGTTTCGTTGATGTTCTCACAGCGAGGGTTTGAGGACAATACGTGGAAGAAGAGGGAGGGAGGAGACACTCTGTGACATTTCAGCAGTGAAACATGATCCTGTGTCATTAGGGAGGAACTCCAGAGAAAGACGGATCTCGGTCACATGTGTCTGACTGAAGAGTGGACCGATGGTGTGTTCAAGTGTTTGTTAATCTGCTCAGTGTTTGCTAACAGTCACCAGAGCTTAATGAGAGTAAACTGTGACGGGTTACTGCTACAGCTACGTGGACTTTACCTGGAAATCAACCTTTAGATTTGTTTTGTCAACTTTTAATTAGTCTGAAGTATTAAAATGTTGCCTTCTACTTTTGCTTCTTATCGTGATGCATTCAGGAGCTGCTACTGAAATCTGAAATCAAATGTTTTAAACTGCAATACAACTTTTAATAAAAACCTCAAAACGTCTGCTAGGTTTTATTGTGGACAGCAAAACTGAGAGACAGAGAGAGAGAGAGACAGAGAGAGAGAGAGAGAGAGAGAGAGAGAGAGGAGAGAGAGAGAGGAGAGAGAGAGAGAGAGAGAGAGAGTGAGAGAGAGAGAGAGAGAGAGACAGAGAGAGAGAGGAGAGAGAGAGAGAGAGAGAGAGAGAGAGACAGAGACAGAGACAGAGACAGAGACAGAGAGAGACAGGAGAGAGACAGAGAGAGAGACAGAGAGAGAGAGACAGAGAGAGAGACAGAGAGAGAGACAGAGAGAGAGACAGAGAGAAAGAGAGAGAGAGAGAGAGAGACAGAGAGAGAGAGACAGAGACAGAGACAGAGAGAGAGAGAGAGAGAGAGAGAGAGCAAAACTGAGCATTTTCCAAATTGTGATGAGTGACAGTTGGCGGCTGTGTGATGTGAAGGTTAAGACAACTTTCTCCGACTTTTAAGATTTAGTCATTTAGACATTTTCTTTAAAACACATCTTATGCATTTTCACACCTGCGACAACAATACTGAGATTACGGTTAGTTTGTGTTTGTCTGAACGTGATTCGACCCAAACTGCAGGAAGCATTGTCTCATTTTTGGATCAAAAGCCAACAACTGAAAGCAGCACATGAAGCAACACATTGTACCTGCAGCCATCAGCCTTTACAACAATAGCATCACTAGATAGTCACGAGGCTCTGCAACACGGACAACGTGACCAATATCTCTCCTCCTCTTAACCTCCTGTTGTCCTCAGGTCAAGGAAGGAGAGAAGGAAGGGAGGAAGGAAGGAAGGAAAGGAGTAAGGAGGGAGGGAGGGAGGGAGGGAGGGAGGAAGGGAGGAAAGGAGTAAGGAGGGAGAGGAAGGAAGGGAGGAAAAGAGCAAGGAAGGAAAGGAGTAAGGAGGGAGAAGGAGGAAGGAAGGAAAGGAGTAAGGAGGGAGGGAGGGAGGAAGGAAAGGAGTAAGGAGGGAGGAAGGAAGGAAGGAAGGAAAGGACTAAGGAGGGAGGAAGGAAAGGAGTAAGGAGGAGGAGGGAGGGGAGGGAGGAAGGAAAGGAAGGCAGGAAAGGAGTAAGGAGGGAGCGGAGGAAGGAAGGAAGGGAGAGAGGGAGGAAAGGAAGGAAGGAAAGGAGTAAGGAGGGAGGAGGGAGGAGGGAGAAGGAAGAAGGAAGGAAGGAAGGAAAGGAGTAAGGAGGGAGGAAGGAAGGAAGGGAGGAAAGAGGAAGGAAGGAAAGGAGTAAGAGGGAGGAAGGAGGAAGGAAAGGAGTAAGGAGGGAGGAGGAAGGAAGGAAGGAAGGAAAGGAGTAAGGAGGGAGGGAGGAAGGAAAGAAAGCCTCCTTCAGCCATCATACAGCCTGCAGAGCGACCTGCTTATAACAGCAGGAGGAGCGTGGGAGGGTTGTACTTCACGCTGCAGCTGCACACAACCTGAGCAACCTCCACTCTCTCTCTGACCAGACGTCACATTAACCCTCCTGTTGTCCTCAGGCCACAGAAGGACAGGAGGAAGGAATGAAGGAAGGAAGGAAGGAAGGAAGCAGTGTAGGAAGGAAGGAAATAAGGAAGGAAGTAAGGAGAGAAAGAAGGAAGGGAGGAATCTAGGAATGAAGGAAGGAAAGGAGTAAGGGGGGGAGGGGGAAGAGAGGAAGGAAAAGAGGAAGGAAGTAAGTAGAGAAGGAAGGAATAAGGAAGGAAGGAAGGAAAGCAGGAAGGGAGGAGCCTTGGAATGAAGGAAGGAAAGGAGTAAGGAAGGAAGGATGGAAGGAAGGAACAGTCAAAAGAGATGGGGTCAATTTGACCCGGGAGGACAACAGGAACAATACGACGGAAAATTTTAGTGGGTTTTGAAACCGTGACTTTTTCATACCGTGGTATAGGCTACCTTGAAACCGGTAACCAGCCCATGCCTACCTGCAATACCTCAATGGGAATGAATAAAGTATCCAAACACTGGGAATGGATTATTCATATCATATCAGCCAAGGCCCGGAGGCAATAACATGAAAAAAAAACTACATGCATTAATAGTTTTAATGGTCAGAAATAGCAGATGCACCATTATAAAGCACTTAGTTTAGCTTTTTTTGTTTATTACCAAATCCCAAATTTACTTTATAATCATTATTTTACATCAGACGACTGTTTCTAATGATAGTTTAGCTGATGATGTATCCGGTTAGAATGTGTTTAAATGATCAGAAAAATGTGTGTTTACTTCTGTTTACTCAGAGAGACACAGAAAGCTTTTGTACTCGACTTCTCTCTCTGAACTAACAACTATTTCTTCTCCAGATATTACACATATTTTCATCCAACACTCCCAACTTTAGTCTCTCAGGTCTGTCAATGATTTATTGTTGCTGCAGACTCTTCAGTTCAAACTAGGGTTGGGCGATGTCCAGGAAATGGCCGATCGACGATGTTGAAAGCAAAACATTGTGATGGCCGATGGCGTCAGCCAGGGCGGGGGGGTGGGGGGGGGGGGGGTCTTGTTGTAACGTACTTTATTACTTTTTCACTTTGCTTCATGTTTGATACACGTTGTTGTCCGAGAGTTCGCTCAGTAGGTTTTAATTCAAAGTTTTCCAATACAAGACGTACGATGACAGAACGAGGTAGATTACTCCAGTAAAAGTAAGACTTAGTTTAATGACTTAGAAGTCGCCAAATGACTTTAACAAATTTGGTTAGTTTATATAATGCAGATTTGTAAAATATTACTTTTATGAGGGTCACAGTCACAGACAATAAACTTAGCATTTCATAGTTGTGGTAGCAGCGGTGCAACAGATGTAAACTAATATTAAGCCTATAGCCTGATTCATTATAGTGTCCATGGACATAAATTGAGTTCTTTTGCCTTAATAACGACAAAATAATACACAAAAAAGATGGTCTGACTAGGAACCCATATACAGTCAAGCCCGAAATTATTCATACCCCTGGCAAATCTTGACTTAAAGCTACTTTAAGTCAAAATTTAACTTTAGTTGTTTCTTTGAGCGGAAAATGACACAGGCGTCTCCCAGAAGACAAATAAGACAATGTACAAGAGGCATCATTGTGGAGAAAAAAAAATTGTCAGTCATGTTAGACATTTGAACAAAAAGTGGCATGTCAAAAAAAGTCAAAAATTTGCCAGGGGTATGAATAATTTCGGGCTTGACTGTATGTATAATGTCTCCACGTTGCATTTAGTGTTGCTTTAAATTACCAGAGCTCAGCTAGTGTTGCCTTCACCCCATCGATCGTCCATCGGACCAACCCTAGTTCAAACAGATAATCCCTGAAAAGTGCTTCTTCAACCTCGTCATGTTTACATCACAGCTTTATAAATATCAGAGGAAGCAAAGATGAAAAGTTAGCGTGAGATCTGCCAAATACCAGCACAGACCATCTGACTCTAATCCTGACATCCTGTGCTCTGATATTTTTCTCCTTTATTTAAAAAGAAACTAATCAGCGATGATCAATGAGCTGGAGTCTAAAATAAAAGCCCGATGTTAAGCAGCAGTGACCGTGAGGATTACAGATTAGGCCTAATGTTCATCACCACGGGGGTTTAAAGGGAACAACAACAGAGGCCATGTGTCCACATATGGCACAGATGGGATTCCTGTTGACCAGATTAACCTGCATCAGACTGCGCTCGCTGTCAGTGTGTGAGTCAGTGTGTCAGCAAACATCAACGCCGCTCTACAGTCTGCTGCTATTTATGATCCAGACACTGAAATAACATCGAGGGTTTGTAGAAGACACTGTTTTTTAAAATCAGACTCTTTATTCATTCACTGAGCTGCTCTGACAGCTTCAGTCTGGTTTAGAGTCTTTTTACAGTCATAATCTCACTTACAGTCACTTTAGCCTACAAGACTTCTGTCTTAGAGAATTTCCTCTGCAGCAGCACCTGACCAACACAGGACACAACCTCAGCCTACAGCAAAGTCCTTGAATGGAGTCTATCTTTTCTCCATAAGACTAATCAAACATTTATTAATGACTGATGGGAAGTTTAAGCATGTGAAGCATGTTTGGTGCACAAACAACCTCAGCCTGCAGCAAAGTCTCATTAACCCTTCGTAGGTCTGTCAGCCGTTTGGTAGAGGTCACTTTGTGTCAAAACCAAAAATCTATTGAACCCATTTAACTTTTAGGTCATCTTTAGCACTTGTATGAGGAATGTAATGCACAGACAGACCATCAGATTGTGCTACGGTTGCTATAGATACAGGTTGTTCTATGGTTGCTATAGATGCAGGTTGTGCTACGGTTGCTATAGATACAGGTTGTGCTATGGTTGCTATAGATACAGGTTGTCCATACGGTTGCTATAGATACAGGTTGTGCTACGGTTGCTATAGATACAGGTTGTGCTACGGTTGCTATAGATACAGGTTGGGGTACGGTTGCTATAGATACAGGTTGTGCTACGGTTTGCTATAGATACAGGTTGTGCTACGGTTGCTATAGATACAGGTTGTGCTACGGTTGCTATAGATACAGGTTGTGCTATGGTTGCT